>NC_039364.1:59500524-59726367 GCF_003573695.1 Papaver somniferum | reverse complement strand
CCCTCCCCCTCCCTCCCTCCCTCCCTCCCTCCCTCCCTCCCTTAACCTTTCCACTGAAAGTGCATTTTCTTCATTTGTCAGCATAAATTATCATCACTGTGGGGCATCAAAAACTTGGTATGGGATTCCTGGTGACGCTGCTCCTGATTTTGAAAAGGTTGTTCGTGAACATGTCTACACTCAGGATATTCTATCCACTGATGGGGAAGATGGTGCCTTTGATGAACTTTTGGGTAAAACGACGATATTTCCTCCAAACATTTTGCTAGAACACGATGTTCCTGTGTATAAAGCTGTACAAAAGCCTGGGGAGTTTGTTATCACCTTTCCACGGGCATATCATGCAGGGTTTAGTCATGGTATGCACTTGTTATATGTCCTATAGTCATTTTGAGGTCTACATTTAACAAAAAAAAAGGGATTTATATTCATTTTTACAACTGAATTTCTGCAAATTCAGGTTTCAACTGTGGTGAGGCAGTGAATTTTGCAATCGGTGATTGGTTCCCATTGGGGGCTGTGGCTAGCCGACGTTATGCACTTCTTAATAGAGCTCCTCTTCTTCCTCATGAGGAACTTCTTTGCAAAGAAGCAATGTTTCTTTCTAGGTCTTCATCCGTAACAACTGATGTCCAGGATGGGGAGTATTTGAAATTGGATTCTAACCGTTGCGTTAAGGTTTCATTTGTGCATCTAATGAGATTCCAGCATCGTGCTCGCTGGTCATTAATGAAGCAAAGAGCTTGTTCAAGTGTTTCTTTGACATCTCGTGGTACGGTTCTCTGCGGTATTTGCAAACGAGATTGCTATGTAGCATCCGTTCAGTGCAACTGTTCTCCTCAACCGATTTGCCTCCTTCATGGTATGCATATCTTCCACTCTATTTTAGATTCACCATTTAGAAGATTGTTTGGCTGTCAGGAGGTGTGACTTTTTGTCTTAATTTGGTGGGTGTATAGCTTCATCACAAGTCCCAATTAAGCCTCCTATTGTGTCGTATCAGCTGAGCCAAAGGAAGATATTTGCTAGGATTGTCAATACAATCAAGATTTGTCTTTGCCTAATATCAGCACTTTAAGGTGTTATAGGGGCACTTACGATAGGGTAAATGAATCCTTTTATGCCAGAAAAATTTAGTTTGATCTTTTGCCTCTGTTTTGGTTTAATGCAGGGATTGAATCAGTTTGCCCATGTGGCAGCAGTCGTGATCTTTATGTCAGGGAAGACCTTATTGAAATGGAAGCTCTGGCCCAGAAATTTGAGAAGGAAGATGGAATTTTGGACGAGGTTCAACAGCAACTAAAATCTGGAAGTGATTTGTGTTTGCAGTCAAAGTTATTTCCAGGCCCTGATCAGTCCGGCTATGTTCCGTACTGTGATATAAAATTTGAGCAAAATCTCCAAGCTAGAACAGATTTGAACAGTGAAGAGTTTATTAAAACTGAACCTTCTCTCGCATCTGCAGCGTCAACACTATGTTCGTTTCTAGAGCCCAAGGTAAGCTCGCTCTTTTCATGAAATTGGTGTTTCTGTTCCCTGAGGCCTTGAACTTATTAGTTAATCTTGTTTCAAAATCTCTCTTAGCAGGCTGTTCCTACCAAGGGTTCTGAGGAAGTACCACTCAGCGCATGTAAACCTTTACAATATTCTCCATTATATGACAAATCTTTGCGTTATACCAGAGACAGTTCTCAGGGATCTCATATCTCATCCAATGTTGATCAATATGATGATGATTCTGATACAGAGATATTCAGAGTAAAACGTAGATCTTCCATGAAAATGGAGCAAAGGTCTGTAAATGATACGGACTTGAAGTTTTCTGAGCAACAGGTATGGGTTTTGTAAATATTTATATCTGGTACTGTATTACAATTGGACAGTAAAAGTGATTTCCAACATTGGTATTTTGGTAATTATTTTCATCCTTGTATCAAGGCAGCCCATTTAACTGAGAAAGGTTCCAGAAACTGATATCTGGTTTATGTTGAACGAGCAAATACTCATTTTTGTTTTACCTCCGGGTTTGCTTACAACTTCACTTGCATGTATGATTTCAACATATAGAGACTACCATAGATCCGTTGTACAAGAGCCTAAATTGAAATGCCTTTTTGACAAGCACTGGTTTGAGATGCTACTTATTATATGTTTTGTGGATTAATCTTTTCTCCTGTAGCTTGACAAACTCTTTATTTTCTCTTATCAGAGGCTTAAAAGACTCAAGAAGCTCAATCCAGAAGGGAGCAATGAGCAGATACAATCATCTGACTGTAACACTACCAAGAAAACGGACCGGCATTTTGTAACCATTTCTAACTCGAAAGAAGCTTCTGTTCTGGCTTCGAAGTACAGGATCAACTTAGGGAATGCAGTTACACCAGGCACCAAATTCATAGCTTCTAACAAGGATGACAATTTGGGAGCAAGAGAAATCAGCAGAAAACCCAACTTCCATATGAACAGAGGAAAGACTGTGAGAGAACCATCATTTATTGATATTGAGCCAAAGCGCCTTAAAGTTAAAGGCCCGTCATATTACTTTAGCAGCAGTGAGCAGGCTGGGCCGAACAGTAGTAGATATTGGGGAACTGACAGAAACGTGGAATGAATAATGAGGATCCTTCGCTCGAGGATGTATATCCTCTGCCCGACTTCGCTATTAACTTCATTCTTAACTCAATGTAGGGGCTCTAACAATTTTTTTAGGGGAAAGCTGAATTTGACAGTGGGAGCACACAACAGCTATTAACAAAAGCGGGGTTTTGGAGAAAATAACCGATTCTTTTCGTGCTTTGCCTTAATGGAGGCAACCATCACTTAGGATTCTTCTGTTCTCTGGCCGATTGCGGGTTTTTTCACTCATTGGGCTAGGGCAACTTGTTTGCACAGAATATTTAGGAGTTGTTGGGTAGTTGTGAGAAATGTGAATGTGTAAATTGGTTTGGTTGATTGATCAATCTCAACATCTTGTGAGACAGGGTTAGGCTATTCCTTGCACAGGTCTATCAGAGTCTCAGTTTAGGTTAAGTCTCCTGCTATGTTTCC
This sequence comes from Papaver somniferum, assembly GCF_003573695.1. Lineage (NCBI taxonomy): Eukaryota > Viridiplantae > Streptophyta > Magnoliopsida > Ranunculales > Papaveraceae > Papaver > Papaver somniferum. Next base: position 59,723,319 of record NC_039364.1, on the reverse strand, counting down.
CCGATCAATTTCTTTATTCTTTACAACGATGGGTAACACATCATTTGTGTACCTCGATCTAATAAAAAAATCACAGAATTTAGTTTTAACATTCCTCGTGTTGGTTTTTCCTTGTCTAATAGCTGAATGTCTCAGCTGCTCGTCTCAAAGCTCTTGTACATGACCGGAGTCCATTTTTTTCACAACAACAATCCATCTAAGGTTCTTTTTCGTTTTTCGTTCTGGATCCAGCAACTGTTGGGAGTGCTGTCTCAGTTATTTGCCGATCCAACTTTTTTTTTTTTTTTTTGATAATCCCGATCCAACTACTTGATAACCTGTCAAATTATATTATCAGGATTTGTTGATTTGGCAGCGATTGCTGTGAGTGGGGAGGCAACATCGGCCTGATTTTCCATCATATTACTTAGTGATGCGCAAAACTTCAATCTGAATCTTATACGTATGCTGGGTTTTCATTTTTCAGGCAACTGATTTGGACCCGCGAATTAAGTAGGCCTAGCTAAAAAATTCAAATCGCGAACATAAACTGCACCACGAGTCGTTTAACCAAAGCATACAACCAGCGAGTACCATCAAGGGAGTTCAAGGAAGGTGATATAGTGTTGGCCATTCCCCTGTATGTCCAAAGAAACGCAAGCGCTCAAGAATTCGCACCAAACTGGGAAGGACCATTCGAGATACGTGAAGTATGAGGCACCAAATATTAAAAAGTTGGACATGGTACTCCGGTCGAAGGAAAGCAAAATACCAAAGTCAATTGAAAAAATACCAAGTGTTTAATCTAATCTATTTTTTTTTTTTGCTAAGATAATAAATTTCATTCCAAAGAACAGATTACATGTTTAGGAGAAAGGCAGGTTTATCTCCCAGCCATTTCCTTGTTACATTGTGTCTTCTACAATGCTTGGCCGCTTTATCAGTCAAAGATATAAGTTTTCTGTTAACATAATCTAACCTTGAGAATGAAAAATTATTCAAAAGAAACCGACAGTCATCTAATATTGTTTGACTAAACCAACACAGTGGTTGTTATTATTATCCAAATAAGCGATTGCATTTTTTCATCATTGCGAATACAGAAACTACTTATGTTTTTGTCTTCCATCCATTTTATTCCTTCTAGTATGGCAATGCATTCTGCTTTTTCCGCCATTCTCGCTACTCCTTTGATGAGTTTGCATCCTTCAAAGGTCCCTGACATATTAGTTAAAACAAACCCATAACCTGCTTCATTAGTATCTTTGTCATAGCTTGCATCACAGTAGAGAATACTACACATATCAGGCAGGCCATTGTTGTTCGGAGCCTGGATAGGTGCAGGTAATATAACTGGTTGAGTATGTGTAACCGGCATACTCCGATCTATATTTTCTATCAGTTTCATTGCACAGTTGGCAGTATTTATTGGCGTGACTGTTTTATTTTGAAAAATCCGAAAACACATGTCTCTCCAAATACACCAAGCCGTGACAAATATCGATTGTTTAATTGCTAAACTGTGACTATTTTTGAACCAATCATCAAACCAGCTCCTAATATCTATGACTGATTCTTCTCCTTCTTTAAAAGAGACAAGGTGACCAAATGGAGTATTGGCCCAAACAAATTTAGCATATGGACATGACATCAAAAGATGTTCAACTGTTTCAATTGAGTTGGTATGAATCGGTTTGGTCTATATTGCAGGAGTCTGACATTGGTATGAAGAATATTCTCTATACATTTCCATATAAAGAATTGTATTTTGGGTAAGGTCGGGAAGCTCCAAATAGCTTTGTATATAGGTTGACTAGGATGGGGGTTCTGTATAAATTGAAGCTCACTTGCTAGAATTTTATACGCTGTTTTCACTGAGAACTCACCATTCTTGGTATGCAACCAAACCAATCTATCATCCCAGTGAGAGGGATTCTGATCTAAAGATCTTTTGAGCATTTTCTGCTGTGAAGAAACTATTGATAGGTTCTAAATTCCATGTCCTAGTACTATCTACAATGAAATCAACAACTAGCATGTCAGGGTTGGGATATGTATGACAAAGAGGAAGAGAAGCTTTCGGTATCCAATTGTTAGTAAATGCATGAATGTTTAAGCCATTTCGCACTTCCCAAATCAAGTTTTCTCTAATGATTTCTAGACCCAACTCTATACCTTTCCATAACCAAGATGAATCAGATGGTTTCCTAGGATGCAAAGGATGACAATTCTTGAAATATTTACATTTCAAGATTTTGACCCACAACTAATATGGCGAATGGATGAGGGTCAAGGCTAGTTTGGCAAGCATGGATCTATTAAAGATTCTTAAATCTTTAAAGCCCAAACCCCTTGTAATTTATGAGAACAAACATTTTTCCATTTTTTTTATGTAAAAACCAACTGATTTATCCCCCACCAGAAATCCCTTTGGGATTGTTCCATTCTTTGTGTAATGGTGTCTGGTATGAGAAAAGTACTCATGTGATAAATTGAAGAGGATTTCAAACATGTTGCACCATTGTGGATCTACCAGCTTGAGAAAACTGCTTTCCTTTGCATTTTGCAACTCTTTTATCAAAATGCTCAAGAAGATAATTGAATTATTATGTTTTATTTCTACCAATGAACAATGGAATGCCTAGATATTTTTATTTTAGATCGATATTCTTAACTGCCAACTCATTGATAAGCGAGACAACAAGATCTGGGTGAACATTTTTGCCTAAAAAGAACAACCAGATTTGTCTAAGTTAATGACTTGACCAGAGATATCGCTAAAATATTTGATCAGAGCCATCAAGTTATTAGTTTGCTCAAGGGAAGCTTTCACAACTATAAGGTAGTCATCAGCAAAAAGCAAGTACGAAACACTAGGAATCTCTTTGTTGATGCGTAACCCTTGAATTAGTTTGTTGTTTTCAGCATGAACGATATATATAGTTAACAATTTCATACATAAAATAAAGAGATAAGGGGATAATGGATCTTGTAAGGACCCTCAAGCTCGTCAATGCTATTAGACCAGTCAAGAGACGTTTAAGCCGCTAATGACTCGATTAATTGGAAATGAACCTTAATTTATAGAAGTTAATCTAACAAATATCTATATACGAAACTAGTACCGCTGGATAGATATTGAAAAGTTGCGTGGAATGGACTACTCGAACGTGTCAATCAGATACCAGACGAAGAAGATATCAGAAGATTTGTATCAAGGACAAAATAGTCTTTTTTGCCTTAGACCGACATGGGATGCCCTTAACCAAAATTTTGGGCGCTGTAGTAAGATCAGTTGGCCTTATCACCAAAACGTGTCGAAGATAAATTCATTTCTCTCATTTTTTTTCTTCTTTCTTCTTTCTTGTTCTCTTCTCTCCTTCTTTCTCCTTCTTTCTTCTTCTTCTTCTTCTCTGTTTTTCTTTTCTCCTCTCTGTTGGTTTCAATCTCAAAGTTTGAGTTCTTTTGTGGGAGAGATTCATGCAAACCTTGTTAGTTTAATGATTCGAGGAAGGAGGTGATGATGTTGGTGTTGGTTTGGTTCGGAAAAGCAGAGAAAATGGTAAGTGAAATTTGGATTTTCAATTGATTTGATGTTTTGTATGAATTGATTTTCAGTTGATCGATTTTAGAGTAGGTTTGTTATTAATTGAAGTTCCGATGTTTATATAGAGTTTAATTTAGTTTCTTAGGAGGAACTGAGTCTCGGGTCAGGTTTAGATGAATTAAAGTTGAAGATTAGGGTTCCTGAGTTGAGAATCTATAGATGAATTGGATAGTGGTGATTGAATTTGAATTGTTGACTTGAGGTTTTACAAGGAGGGAGTAGAAATTAGGGTTTTGAAATAGATTTATGAAATTGAGGCAAGACAAAGGAAATCAGAGAATGGTTGTTGATGAAACTCAAGTTGCAGGTAAAGGGCATGAATGTTCTGTTGGTGTTCTTTGAGCAGAACTTGTGGTGTTAGTGATTGATGTTGTAGCAAGTCGTATTGACAGGGCAGTTGAAGGGTAATTGAAATTATAGCTAAGAGTCTGGTGGAACTGAACTAAAGGAGCTGATGTTGAACTGATTATGAAAAGGATGAAGATTGTTTTGTTGCCTGTGAATTTGAGAAGTTATACTTGTAGTTTAAATTACAGGGAATGGAGATGAGTTTATGATTTGTATAAAGGGGTAGGAGTTGGTATTAGAGTTAGTAATGTAATTGAACTGGCAGATTAGGGGATGACAGGGTTAAATGGTTTGAGTTTGAATTGCAAGAGGAACAATGTTGCTGAAGTCGTCGTTGCGGAAATGCAAGGAGGAAGGACAAGTAATTGTCACAGGATGTGTTCGGATGATGTAGATACTGAGAGAACAAGAAACTGAGACAGGAAATAGGTATTATTATGAATGCTTAGGTTGCTGCTGAAGTTGAGGTTACAAAGGAGCAAAGGATGTGTAGTGTTGAAGTGATCAAGGTAGTTAATATCGTGTATCGGTATCGTATCGGTCGGGTTCTATACACCTACACAAAAGATAATATTGGTTTTTATAAGTGATACATCATTAGAACTAGAATTTCAAATCTTTATAAAACCATAGTAAAAAATAATAAGAATCATACACATATCTCAAGTTTCCAAAATACAAGGTGGTTTATTAGCAAGCGTTGTGATTGTTATCCCATTATGGCAGAAAATCTTTCTTATTAGCCTTCACTTCTATCTTTTATATTTATCTTCCTTGCAATCGAAATATGGTTTCCATCTTATATCCTACCATATAGTCATTGATTTAATATCACAAATATATTAGGGATTTTTACCTTCTCCAATGGACGTTGTACTTGTCTTAAAGACTAAATACATGTTTATGGAAAATTTATCCATTGAAACCTTTATTATCAGTGTATAAGTAAAACCGATATATCGGTATGTACCGGCCTGTACAACCGATAATATCGTTCTGTCTTTGTATCACCGATATTTTCGATATCATATAGATATTTTCCGATATCCGATAAAAACCCGTAATATCGGCCTGTACAACCGATATTGACTACCTTGCAAGTGATGCGGGTGGTATGACTGAGTTGGAGATGTAATTTGGTGGAGGTTTATAACTGTTGACTGCAAATAAAATAACATGTGGTGATGTAATAGCTGCATGGTTATGAGTTTGTTGCATGACTGAATTGTTGGGTTTGTGTTGTTGCTAAACAAATGAATGGGATGGTCTGAGTTGATTTGGAATCGCAATCCATGAGAGCAGTAGTGATACTGCTGAGATGTTAATACTGAACCTGAACTGAACTCAAGAAGTGATGATGTATATCAGATGCCAGTATGAAGACATGAAAACGAGGGATCTGAAATGTGTAAGAGCTAAGTTATAAGAGAACCTTACAGGTTGAGGTGGTGTGTTGCATGTCGTGGACAATTTGTAATGGTAGTAATGTTGTTGTCGTGAATGGAATATAAATGTAATCAAGATTGCAGTTAGAGTTAGTGTGCGATAGAACTAAGAAGTTAATTCTGCTAGATTTGATCTTTTGGAATTTATGTTAGTGGTAATAATTGTATGAACTTCTGCATCAAGAATGTAGGCTTGTTAGTCATCCCAGTCAGTGTAGCTGACCTATTTGAATGTGTTGGTCTGACTGTGTTGAATATGTGGACTCGATTTTTGACTCGCCTGACTCAGTTAGTTGACTGAGTTAACCAGTTGGCATGACCTTAACTGTTGACTTTGACCTTGGCTGGACGTTGACCGTTATTTGACCCCAATTACCGTTAGAGACTGTCAGTGACCAGATTGACCAAGCCTTGAATTAATGGACTTTGGCTTAGGCTAGTTTTCCTATTTTGTTGATTTGGACCCTTCATAGTCTGAATTAGCCTTTGGTTTCTTCTACAAAGTTGTAGCAGATCTTCTTACGATTTAACTAGTGGACTATAGAATCAAGCCAATTTGAATATAGACCCTTAGATATGCTAAAGATAGATAAGGAAAAGGTGTAGAACCATAGACGGGCTTAGAACCCGTAAATAGCTCACTTAGCCTATAATTGGAGACTTGTATAAAATTATGTTATGAACCTTGTATGAGCCTATTGGCCAAATTCTTAGAGTGCTTGTGTGATTAACAATTAATCTTTATTAACAACGATCGATTAAAAGGATGGACCAATAGATTGAGGTTCTCGAGGTAGGCATGGATTGTAATCAAATCAGGTGGGAACTCTTGTAACCTTCTTGTAATCATTAAGATTTTTTTCAACAACGAGCATGATGTGCCTTTACTTATTGTGATCATATTTGTGTGTAATTGAGTGGGTATGAGTTGTGATATGTGTTACCTAGTATTCCCGCAGGGAGTGTCTATGGCTTTCCCATGTCTCCTTGCTAAGTCTTATTCAGCACGGGAAGTGTAAATATTATATAGCACGGGAAGTGCAATATAGCTATATCAGCACAAGGGTGTAAATATTATTACTTTTTATTTTATATGGTAAATTTGTGTTTTTATTCAGCACGGGAAGTGTAAATAGTACTATGAGGTATTTGGGGAAAACGGTCTTATGCATATCATACTAGTTTGATCGCAGAATATGTTTTTTCTTTCTATAAATGCTATATTTCGATGTTTGTTGATTGTTGGGTGAATATTTTGATGCGTGTTTGCGTTATTTTCTCCGCGAGGAGTGTCTGTGGTTTCCTCATGGCTCATTGCTAAGTCTTATTCAGCACGGGAAGTGTAAATATTATATAGCACGGGAAGTGCAATATAGCTATTTCAGCACAAGGGTGTAAATAGTATTACTTTTTATTTTATATGGTAAATTTATGTTTTATTCAGCACGGGAACTTGTAAATATTACTACGAGGTATCTGGGGGAAATACTCTTACGCATGTTATGCACGTTGAATGTTTAGTTACGTTCATTAGAAACATGATCATGTTAGTGATTACTTGAAGGTTATTTGTTTCCATTGGGCACCCCTTTGGGATGAGCACTCGTTCCCACTTCAGTTTCAGTAATCAGAAGAAATGGTGCGCGTGAAGATATCCGTTTTTGTAGCTTAAAGCTTTTATCGCATTAGAGATGTTATGAATCTTATATATATATATATTCTTTATTTATTCTGTAAAACAACACGTTAGTATATTCATATCACCTGAGAGAATTGTCATTTGTATGATATCAGAGAGTTTGGGTTTTGTTATTATCATTTTATGTAATTATGATTCTTAAAATCGGTAAACTAGGTTTGATGCTTCATTTAGGTTGTAATCCCATTAGCTAAGCAGGTGATTAGGTTGGGGCGTCACAATCCTTGTCTTAAACCTCTAGTTGGTTTAAAAGAGGGACATGGAGATCCATTAAGCATGTTAGAAATATTGGTGGTGCTAATACATTGATAAATAAGAGTATACCGATCTTGCGAAAAGCCAAAACATTTGAGAATATCAATAAAAAATGACCATTCAACTCTGTCAAAGGCCTTCGACATGTCAAGTTTAAGGCCCATGACGCTGTTTCTATCTTTTTTCCTTTCCCTTTTCATATTATGAACTATCTCTTGTGCTATGACAACATTGTCAGAAATGTGTCTTTTAGGCACGTATGCAGCTTGGTATGGAGAGATTAGTTTACTAAATAAAGGTTTCATCATATTTACAAAATTTTTAGAGATTATCTTGTAACTAGTATTACATAAGGAAATTGGCCTAAAGTCAGCTGGAGAAGAAGGGTTGCTGACTTTAGGAATGAGCGATAGAAACGTATGATTCATGGATTTAAGTAAACGTTTATACTCAAAGAAATTACAGACAGTTTTCCAGACATCAACTTCAAGCAACTCTAAATTTTGTTTGTAGAACCCTGGAGGGAAACCATCTGGCCCAGGGACTGTCCAAGAGGACATTTGTTTGATGGTTTCCCTTATTTCCGCAAGCGACACAAGTCTAAGAAGATAACTATTGTCATCTGAAGTCACACAAGGTTCAATACAATTCAGAAATTCAGCGTTTCGAAACGACTGAGAAATAGAGCTTATACTTTTAAAATGATTAATAATAGGTCTTCAAGGTCATTCCTATCCTAAGACCATTCACCATTGGATAATTTCAGAGTCTCAATGTGATTAAAGTGTTTCCTTCTATTGATAGAAGTATGATAGATATTGGTATTTCTATCAGCACTTTGTATAAAATCTTGTATAGACTTTTGGGCATAAAACTCTTCTTGAACATTTTGCCAATGCTCGAGATCGAGTTCTACACCCCTGACTGCCTCAGCATTCCGAATAGATAGGGGTTGGCTATTTAAATGCTGAAGTTGGTCAGTAATAGACTTGACTCTTTGGTAAACATTACCAAAATGGTTTAAATTCCAATTTCTCAATTCATGTTTAATGTTCCTAAGTTTATGAGTAAACTGAAACACAGGGGAACCTGTAACATGCTTTGATTATGCATTTTTGATTACATCTTTAGAAGTGGGATCACTACCCCAACACTTAAAATATCTATAAGGTTTATGGCCTTGGTTACTATTTGGGTTTGTCACTAAAACTATTGGTATGTGATCTGAACCAATAAATGTTATGTGATGAAACTTGGAGGAACAATAATGTTCAAGCCATAAACTATTTCCCATGACCCTGTCAAGTCTAGCCATAATTAAGTTTCCACCATCTTGTATATTTGACTAGGTAAATTGTGTACCCACATACCCCAAATCACTAAGATCAGATGAATCTATAATGGTTTGGATTTCTGTGGTGGTAGGAATGGTATTAGTAGATCTTTCATGACTGAACATAGTTATATTCAAATCCCCTATTAAAATCCAAGGGTGATTGATTCTAATACTAGTGTCTTCAATGTAATTCCATTGTTCCATCATCTCATTATGGTGTGTTGAGCCATAAAGAAAAGCGGGCTTGCTAGGGTCGTAGGAAATAATTGCATTAATCTTATCCGTATTATGAACAATTTCTAGTTGAAACCCACTTTTCCATAAGAGGGCAGTGCCACCTGTCAAGCCTCTGGAGGAATGAACCCAGTGGAAAGGGTAGTTGAATCTCTTTAGAAATTGATTCGTTTTTGGAATACCATTTTTTGTCTCATACAAGAAAATAATGTCAGGGTTTTGAGACCTAATTAGATTCCTTAGAGAGGTTCTAGTATTAGGATTCCAAAATCCTTTGCAATTCCAAGATAAAATTCTCATGGTATTGAAATTTAAATGCAAGACATAATTGATAACACACAAGTTCACACAAGTAACCAGATAAAGATGATAACAATGAGTTCTAATTCAAACGCAAATGATATATAGACTATGTGTATTACTAATAAAACTAATTGAAGGGGTTTTCACAAGTTTCTTAGGCATGTTGCATGTGTGATAAAATCTCAACCAAAGTATACCAGGGGATTGAATTAAAGCATACCAATTTAACAAATCTAGGACACAGAAATCAAACTCACAGAAAAAATTGGAAAAGAAAACCCTAAATTCGCTATTACTCAAATCAAAGATCAACAAATAAACAAAAATTGATAGGATATGGAGACTAATCAGATAACAACTAAGACTGGGTGGAACTGAAAAAGGAATATCAGATTTAAAACCGAGAAGTACCTGTATAACAACATGATTGAGTTCCAACGAAGTGAGATCTTGTCCGTCTTCATGTCCATCAATTCCTCCATCGGTTTCCATCTCCTATATGGTATCAGATTGAACAATTTGAATATAAGAAATAACTTGGCCGTATCAAAAACCAATATCCAAGTATCAATCAAATTAATCAACAACCCAAAGGTCGGATTCACAAACTGATTGAACTTACGCACAACCTGTGATATTTCAATTATATAAACAAATATAATGCGGAAAATAAATAACACAGACACCAGAAATTTTGTTAACGAGGAAACCGCAAATGCAGAAAAACCCTGAGACCTAGTCCAGATTTGAACACCATACTGTATTAAGCCGCTACAGACACTATCATACTCCAAGTTAACTTCGGACTGGAATGTAGTTGAGCCCTAACCAATCTCACACTGATCAAGGTACAGTCGCGTTCCTTACACCTCTGAATCCCAGCAGGACTCTTCGCACTTGATTTCCTTAGTTGATCTCACCCACAACTAAGAGTTGCGAGGACCCAAAGTTGAAGACTTGATAAACCAATCTGTCTCACACTAAAAAGTCTATTGAATAGATAAATATGTCTCCCACAGAAATATCTAAGAGTTTTGTTCCGTCTTTTGATAAATCAAGGTGAACAAGAACCAATTGATACACCGGACTTATATCCCGGAGAACAACCTAGTAATATCAATCACCTCATAATAATCTTAATCGTATGGTAGCGAAACAAGATAATATTGAATCACAAACGACGAGACGAAGATGTTTGTGACTACTTTTTATCTTTCCTATCAAAGATTAAATCTCGAGCAAATCTTACACAAGATATTACTCAATACGATAGAAAACAACGAGATCAGAACACGCAACTACAGAGAAATAGTTGGGTCTGGCTTCACAATCCCAATGAAGTCTTTTAGTCGTTAACCTACTGTTGATGGTGAATTTTAGTTCAGGGATAAAATTGTAAAACCAAATTTATGCGCTGACATCCTACAAAGGATAAAGCCATCGATAAGTGATGAATATTTCTTCACTTTACTAATTCACCTAGAATGGAGCACGTGGCAATAATCCCAGTATTCTGTGAATTAAATACACAAAATTCATCCAGGTTGGAGCATGTAGCAACAATCCCATATACCCTGTGAATTTATAGCATTATTAATTAGTGCGCGATTATCCTTGTATTTACTGTGTTGTTCCCGCAGAACCCTCATTATTGGTGCGGCATGGCGACTGAATATTGCTCTCAGCAGAGTGACACGAATCTCCAAGTATCGATAATGAGACATGCAAGAAATACCAGTATAGGCTACATATCTCGGTGTGTTATACTAGCCAGATTGAGCATCTGGGATGTCCATGTCAGTGTCAGAAAAAATCACGACCACACAAGTTGGCCGCATGATTTAACCAGCCTAGACGATCCTCAGCAGGATCAGGCTACCACCTTAATGACCACTAACGGGCCCGTTTTTGTCCTGGTCGGTCGAATACATACCACGCCTCCCAAATAACCACCGAACGCCAGCCTAAAGTAGGATGGTTGGGATGGTGTGGAGCAGCTTGGAAAAGCTTGTACGCACAAGACTGCCAATGTCGGTCTCAAAACAGATCACGACCGTCCAACTTCGCCCGCATGGTTGGACGACATAGATCGTCCCATGACCGGTTGGACAGGTTTTGCCCTGCACACCTGCGGGACCCCCTTTTTTACTTACTTGACCGACCTTCTCACGACCTAGCCAGGGAGGAGCAAACGCTTGATCGAAGTTCGTCCGACGTGATGCTCCAAGGGTCACAGGAAAGTCCACTAGTGTCTTAAATTGATCACAAACATCCAACTTCACCGGCATGTTTGGATGGCTTAGATCAAGCCTATGACCGTGGGACAAGTACACACATGCTCACCACCGGCTCAATGTGGGTCCCACATGGTCGGCCTCCTCAAAGGAAGAGCATAGCTTGCCAAACCGTTAGGTTGAAGTCGTGTACACACGACTGATCCAAAACCCTATTTAGGGTTTGCGACATGTTACATGTGTCGCTAATTGATCACGAGCGTCCATCTTCGCAAGCATGGATGGAGGGTGTAGATGTAGAATTAAAAGGTCCCGAACATGTCAACATGATCTCCGTGGGCCCATATACACGCATGACTGATCGACCAAGGCCAATCATGGCTGAACATCTCGAAACGCGTGCCCGAAGTAGGCATGTCGCGTGGCTTCCAACTCCTTTGCGGCAACAGATTTCTGCCGCAAACCGATCTCAACCACTCAACTTTGCCGGAAAAATTGAGTGTCTTAGATCACATCTTCATGGGACAGTGAGGTACAAACGTGTACACCGGCAAGCCATTTACACGCATGCCCGGTCGGTCCTGCCAAAAACGTCTCCCATTCTTGGATTCGACCAAGCTGAAGAGTGATGCTTGCGCACCTCTTCAAAACCCTAAAACTTCATCAACGGTCGCAGATGAGCGTCATATATCATCTCGGCCGTCCAACTCTACCAGATTGGTTAGGCAGCCCAGGCTAGGAGTTAGTTGGCCAATAAGGTGTCGTGGTGATCACCATCCATCACTCTACCACATCATGTGATCGGCCAAGGGAGGACTTGCTTACGCAGCCTCCAAACGATCACTTGAAGGTAGCTATGCGTGCAGCTGTTTTGAGACGCTTAATCCGCGGCTTACTCCGATAAGCTTTAAAACAGCGATGCTTCATGCATATTGAATATATTCGATGCATTACATGCATAGAATATACACGATATTTCATAAATATCGGTTTCCCAAATAACTTAGTTATTTAACCTAGAACCGTATGCTACCTTTTGTGGGTCCCACGATCCACACAATCGAGACATCAAGCATGTCACAAACTGGGGATACATACTGGGGTATTGGTATGGCAGTTTAAAACGTGCAGCGGGTAACGCGCCATCACAAGAACGTGTCAGGAAGCATGGACGGTTAGTAATGATGGGAAAAGTGGGCAAAGACTGATCATGTGACACTAACACGACTCCACTACTCCATCATCCCACTTCCTCCACTTCCCACGAGAGATGAGGGTCAGGCTCAATGACTTTTATAAATGGGTTCTTCTCCCTATTTCCAAAAAGGAGACAAGACAGAAATCAAGTGTTGATACAACGTATTCAAACACACAGAGCTTTGCTTACATTATTGCAAGCTAGTTCGGTATTCTAATACAAGTAAAAAACATCCAACACCTTCACGATATCAACACCTTCTTCGCTTTCCTCCCTAAGATCAACCCCATCTCCTTCACTTTGTGACCGAAGCAAGTCTGGAACGGCCATTTCTTGGTTTAGGCCAGAATTGTACAGATTGATCTCTCGAATCAAAAGCACTCCCGTGCAATGCATTTGTTTAGGGTTTAGATTCATTTCTCATCCACACACCCCAAATTACCAAAACCAACAGAAATAGTTTTCACCCATAAACAATTAGCGACCACAGTGGGAGATTAATCTCTCGGTTGTGAAGTCAATTTCCTCAATACCAATTCAGTTTTTCTGATTTCAAAAATGGTGGATCTTAGCTCTGGATCAGCAACCAATCTCGGCGGAACCAGCGCCGACAACACCTTCGGCGTTGATATCCTGGTTAGTGGTGTTACCGTGCAACCTGCCAATACAGTCAATGTATCCCATGGAATTACGTCCTCTACCACCAACACCAGCGGAGCAGGAGGAGATATTCCATTAGGTGTGACGCCTCCTATCACCAGAACCAGAGCAGCTGCAAATCCCGACATTTCTTCAAGTGTAACGCCTCCGTCTGTCACCAGGGAGACTGCCGCTCCTCCCTCAGGACGAGGGGCCGGAGGAGTCAAAAGAGGACAACCCCTATTACCATGGTGGATTTGATGGAGAGACAAAAAATCCTTGCTAAGGCACATACATACATGGATACAACTCAGAAATAGGTACTCACTTTTCTTAAGACATTAACTGATCGATTGCCACAAGAGCCGCGACAGCCTCTGGAGCCAACAAGGAACGCATTCAACGCACCCGGAGAAGGTACTTTAGCGGCGCGGGCCTACATGGACCTGATCAAAGAAGCGATAAACGACATACTCGATATCCTCATCAAGATGACATCAAATATGAGCGGTCCTGTCATGGAGACTCCTACACTGGGGACTGATCCTCACAACGATCCTCCTCAAGTCAATAGTTTCACTATGAACCAGAGGCCGGTGGATCAGGAAGTAGCTTCTCTAGTGGAAAGTTTATGCGAACTTTTACACCTTTCGAAGAATCAGCGGGCGGAGACGTTTGCTACAATCAACCAGAAGAAGGTCACAACCGTGCCCTACATGTTACCGCACACATCAAGGATTCAGAGTTCAAGAGGGCCCTTATCGACACAGGAGCGTCTTCGAATGTGATTATTCTCAAGACTCTCAGGTTCGCCCAGGCAAGATCGTACGGAAGCCTACTACGATGACAGACTTCGAGGGAAACCAAACCAACGCGTACGAGTATGTCAACTTGAATTTATCTGTAGGGCCTGTCCAGTCAAAGGTGAAATTCAAAGTCATAGAAAAATAACCAGACTACCACATGATATTGGGGAGACCGTGGCTTCATGACAGTAGGATTTTCCCTTCGACATATCACCAGTGCCTGAAGACTATGCTGAATAAAGAAGTCGTTCGTATCCCTGCATCGATGTCTCCCTATGCACCGATATGTGGAGTGGAATTGTTTGAACCAAGAGAAGCTCCGCAGGAAGGATCATACAAAGTTCATTGCATCCCACTCCCCACGTGGGCGTCGATTCAGGAGAAGGACCGACTCGCATCATTGAGGGCTAAGCCCCGCGATGCATCTTTGCTGACAAGGCGTTCTTCTTCATCCGGTGAAGCTGCAACCCACGCTCACGCTAAGAGGGAACAAACTTTTGTGGAAAGCCGTGACCAGAAAAGGAAAACCGTATACTGACACCGCTGTTAGCAATGAGCAGGAGATACTGTTACCCAGTCTTCCCGCCCAACGGAATGCTACAACAATGACGATTCTCAGGAAGAGGTGCTGGATGCTCCAGCACAGCTGCAAGACGGCACCAACTCCACAACTGATGAGCTCAAAATCGTTAACATCGGGAATGAGGAATCTCCTAGGACTATCTCCACCAGCTCAACCTTGTGTAAGTATGAACGCATGAAACTTGTACAACTTCTCAAAGAATACGAGGACATATTCGCTTGGACGTATGAAGAATGCCCGGTCCAGATGAAAAATTGGTCACCCACCATCTACATGTCATACATGGATCCAAGCTGATCAAGCAATCTCCGAGGCAATTCAGGCACGAGTCAGAAGAGCAAATCAAGACTGAAATTCAGAAGTTGCTTGCTGATGGATTCATTAAGCTCATCCATCATCCGACTTGGTTGGCTAACGTGGTCCCGGTGAAAAGAAAAACGGGCAGATCAGGTGCTGCGTGGATTTCAGAGGCTTGAAAAAATATGCTGCCCCAAAGACGATTCTCCTCTACCTAACACTGCATGTTAGTAGACTCCATCAACGGACACGACATGTTCTTCTTCATGGATGGATATAACGGGTACAATCATATAAGAATGTACGAGCATGACGCAAGTAAGACAGCTTTTCGAACTCCACTCGAAATTTTTTATTATATTGTAACGCCATTTGGTTTAAAGAATGCCGGTGCAACGTATAAACGCTCTATGACGGCAATCTTCCACTGGAGCCAATACCTCAAGGGAGCAGCCTCAAGAAGATAACGATGTCCGCGCGTCATGTCGAGAAAGATCCGGGAGAATCACTCTATCAGACGATGGTGCAGGTCTATCATGCTATGTTGGAGAATCTGCGCTTTTGGTCATCCTCTGACTTCGTGAAGCTGTTGAACGCTCATCTACAACAGCATCTGCCCTGCTATAAAGAACCAGGTTTGCCAGTAATTATGAGCCTCATGATGTTCGTTACTCAACATACATCTAGCCAACATGCAATACAACCTTCAGCCTTCCGTAAGCAGTTTCGGTGAAGCAGTAAGAGGAAAGCCACCGAGATACAACATCCAGCGCGTCCAAAATCGCCAACCTCAACTCTAATACCACATGCACGACTGCCACAATGATGAAACAACGTCCAAGATATTCCATATCTGGATCGACGGTAACTACACCAATGAAAGACGCTTTCAGAATTTGTCTCCCGTGGAAGAAGTAGTTGCGTTACCAAAGGATATTGCACCTGGGACTTAAGAGGTACATACAGATCCTCCATGTCAATAGATTCACCATATCAACGACTACTACGTACAAAAGACCCATCGGGCATACAATATGGAGCCACGTAGACCACGCTTGGGGACTGAGGCTCAACATGAAATTCCTTCGCCGTCAGTCAAGAACTTCTTTAACACAAGAGAGATGGTCAATCAAGAAGCATGTAATTCTCAAGGGGAAACCAAACTGAAGAAGAGGTCGCTTCAACACTCTCTCCAGCAGAAGGCACTTCAACGCTCCCTCGCTCCAGAAGCTACTTCAACGCTCTCCGGTACCTGCTCGCTCCAGAAGATGCTTCAACGCTCTCCGAGAACTGCTCGTACCAGAAGCTGCTTCAACGCTCTTTGCAGGACCCATATTCACATTTGAGCACACAAGGTTCATTTTTGAGCAAAGCAAGCATGCGGTGGGTCCCACGTTCGAGTGAAGCAGGAAGCAAGGCCTGTGTTTGGTCAAGATAGCAGGGTCAGTGTTTGGTCGAAGTAGCAAGGATGACACTCGAGCAAGCACATCAACCGTACGGGCAAAGCAGGCAAAGGACAGGGCCGACATTTAAAACATGTACACGGTGGACCCGTGTTTGATCGAAGCATGCACAACTGCCCATGTTCGAAGCAAGCATGCTCACATCGGGTCCCACGTTCGACCAAAGCAGGCACGCAATGGACCCACGTTTAACCGAAGCAGGCACAACAATCCCATGTTCGATCAAGCAGGCGCATGATGAGTCCCACGGTTGAGCGAAGTAGGCGGGCCCACATGCCTATCAAACAGGTGCAACATGGTGACGTTTGGTCGAAGCATATACATGGTGGGGTCCATATTCGTCCAGGGTTACATGCACGGTTTTCTATAGGAAGAGGAGCATACAAATTCTATTCCCTTCTTGGCTCAAATACCTGAAGGAGAGAACCGGTCCCACCAAGGTCGTGGTCACACCTGGCATACTCACACGGATGATTGCCAACACGGCCGACCAGAGTCCCTCCAGGTAAACTTCCTTTATCTTGTCTTCTTACGTGCATACTATCACCATCTCATGCCTACCCCACAATGATGTAACCATTGTGTGCTAGGCAGGGGACTTAATGTTGATGGTGGATTTTAGTTCAGGGCTAAAATTGTAAAACCAAATTTATGCGCTGACATCCTGCAAAAGTAAAGTCGTTGATAAGTGATGAATATTTCTTCACTTTACTAATTCACCCAGAATGGAGCATGTGGCAACAATCCCTGTATTCTGTAAATTAAATACACAAAATTCATCCAGGTTGGAGCATGCAGCAACAATCCCATATACCCTGTGAATTTACAGCATTATTAATTAATGCGTGATTAGCCTTGTATTTCCTGTGTTGTTCCCGCAGAACCCTCATTATTGGTGCGGCATGACGACTGAATGTTGCTCTCAGTAGAGTGACACGAATCTCCAAGTATCGATAATGAGGCATGCACGAAATTCCCGTACATGCTACATTTCTCGGTGTGTTATACTAGCTCGATTGAGCATCTGGGTTGTCCATATCAGCCTCAGAAACAATCACGACCACGCAAGTTGGCCGCATGATTTAACCAGCCTAGACGATTCTCAGCAGGAGCAGGCTACCACCTTAATGACCACCAGCGGGCCCGTTTTTTCCCTGGTCGGTCGAATACCAAACAACCACCGAACGCCAGCCTAAAGTAGGATGGTTGGGATGGTGTGGAGCATCTTGGAAAATCTTATACGCACAAGACTGCCAATGTCGGTCTCAAAACAGATCATGACCGTCCAACTTCGCCCGCATGGTTGGACGACATAGATCATCCCATGACCGGTTGGACAGGCTTTGCCCTGCACACCTGCGGGCCCCCTTTTTTACTTACTTGACCGACCTTCTCACGACCTAGCCAGGGAGGAGCAAACGCTTGATCGAAGTTCGGCCGACGTGATGCTCCAAGGGTCACAGGAAAGTCCACTAGTGTCTTAAATTGATCACAAACATCCAACTTCACCGGCATGTTTGGATGGCTTAGATCAAGCCTATGACCGTGGGACAAGTACACACATGCTCACCACCGGCTCAATGTGGGTCCCACATGGTCGGCCTCCTCAAAGGAGGAGCATAGCTTGCCAAACCGTTAGGTTGAAGTCGTGTACACACGACTGATCCAAAACCCTAATTAGGGTTTGCGGCATGTTACATGTGTCGCTAATTGATCACGAGCGTCCATCTTCGCAAGCATGGATGGAGGGTGTAGATGTAGAATTAAAAGGTCCCGAACATGTCAACATGATCTATGTGGGCCCATATACATGCATGACTGATCGACCAAGGCCAATCATGGCTGAACGTCTCGAAACGCGCTCCCCAAGTAAGCATGTCGCGCGGCTTCCAACTCCTTTGCGGCAACGGATTTCTACCACAAACCGATCTCAACCACTCAACTTTGCCGGACAAATTGAGTGGCTTACATCACATCTTCATGGGACAGTGAGGTACAGACGTGTACACCGACAAGCCGTCTACACGCATTCCCGATCGGTTCTGCCAAAAACGTCTCCCATGCTTGGATTTGACCAAGCTGAAGAGTGATGCTTGTGCACCTCTTCAAAACCCTAAAACTTCATCAACGGTCGCAGATGAGCGTCATATATCATCTCATCCGTCCAACTCTACCAGCTTGGTTAGGCAGCCCAGGCTAGGAGTTAGTTGGCCAATAAGGTGTCGTGGTGATCACCATCCATCACTCTACCACATCATGTGATCGGCCAAGGGAGGGCATGCCTACGCAGCCTCCAAACGAGCACTTGAAGGTAGGTATGCGTGCAACTATTTTGAGACGCTTAATCCGCGGCTTACTCCGATAAGCTTTAAAACAGCGATGCTTCATGCATATTGAATATATTCGATGCATTACATGCATAGAATACACACGATATTTCATAAATATCGGTTTCCCAAATAACTTAGTTATTTAACCTAGCACCGTAAGCTACCTTCTGTGGGTCCCACGATCCACACAATCGAGACATCAAGCATGTCACAAAATGAGGGATACATACCGGGGTATTGGTCTGGCAGTTTACAGCGTGCAGCGTGAAACGCGCCATCACAAGAACGTGTCAGGAAGACATGAACAGTTAGTAATGATGGAAGAAGTGGACAAAGACTGATCGTGTGACGCTAACACGACTCCACTACTCCATCACTCCACTTCCTCCACTTACCACGAGAGATGAGGGTTAGGCTCAATGACTTGTATAAATAGGTTCTCCTCCCTATTTCCAAAAAGAAGACAAGACATAAACCAAGTGTTTATACAACGTATTCAAACACGCAGAGCTTTGCTTACATTATTGCAAGCCAGTTCGGTATTCTGATACAAGTAAAAAATAGCCAACACCTTCACGATCTCAACACCTTCTTCGCTTCCCTCCCTAAGATCAATCCCATCTCATTCGCTTTGTGACCGAAGCAAGTATGGAACGACCATTTCTTGGTTTAGGCCATAATTGTACAGATTGATCTCTCGAATCAAAAGCACTCCCGTGCAGTGCATTTGTTTAGGGTTTAGATTCATTTCTCATCCACACACCCCAAATTACCAAAACCAGCAGAAATATTTTTCACCCATAAACACCTATAAGGTTTTGGAAAAATCTAAGGTTAAAGGAGAATCGACTCTAATCGCAACTAGTATCAGACATGAGGTGTAGGGATCAGGTTTCCCAGTTGCTAGAGGTCTCCCTCATATAGTCCTCAAATCAGGTTTTGCAATCAATGTTACCTTGATAACAAAGCATTCAATATTCACCGTTAGATGAAAACTTGATTAGACTCAAGCTAATATCTTTCAACCGTTAGATCGAACTTAGCTTGTTACACACAAATGAAAAGTGACTTCATTTAGATACGAGTAACCGTACCTAAACGTGTACACCTTGTTAGCTCAAAACAGTTAACCGAAGTTAGCCATATGAACACTTTCATATCAACCTTGTTCATCTTAACCATAACTAGTTCAAATGACTCATATGAAACTAGTTTTAGAGTTGTTCAATTGTTTATATTCTCATAAAACTATACAAGACACAATTGAAGCAAAATCGATTTTAATTCAGTCGAATCAATTCATGAATATTATAGCCACGGTTTGCAAAAGATTGCATTCCTTAATATATAAATGTATTAGTTCATGAAAAAACCGATTCTAATATAACCTACTCAAGTATGCAAACGGGTACGCATACCTAAGTGTCCGGACTAAGTTTGGGTTCACCAGTATGCGAACGGGTATGCATACTAAGTTCCGGGACTTTCATTAAACCAACTAGTACGCATATGGGTATGCATACTATGGTTCCCGGACTTGGAATAACATGCAACTGTTAGCATACAAGTACACATACTGTGTTATATCCAATCATGGTTAATTGTTCTAAACTCCCATTTTAATCATTGAAACATTCTTAGAAGACGACAATAGATGTCTCACACAAACTATTAGCTTAGAAGCAATTTTCAACTGATTAAATGATCAATACAAAACATTCTGAGTCTACATCAAATGACTGTCTCACACAAATCATGTTAGATGTTACCAGGCGATTTTCACATGATCATCTTTTGACTTTCGTCAAGAATATAAGATGAACTTGGTTAAAGCGAATGCTTACCAACACATATTTTGAGAAATATGTAAGCGAGTTAAACCAAGCTCGAAATATCAAATGTGTATAATCGAAGTCTATATAGCTATACGACTTTTGTCTCAAATAGGAGATAAAGTAGATAGACTTTTGAGTGATGGACGAGTTCAAGTCTCCACATACCTTTTGTTGATGAAGTTCCACAAGCTCTCCTTAGTAGTTCTTCGTCTTCAATCGATGAACACCGTGAAGTCTAATGCTCAACTAGACTTTCTATTCTAATCCGAGACTTAGCTATAAGTAGACTAGAAATCAAGACTTATAGTTTTGACAACTAAACTTGACAAACAAGCTTGAGATAGCAACGCTTGCGAGTTCAACCGAGCAGTGCTCTAACAATCTCCCCCTTTGTCAATTTTAGTGACAAAACTATCAATACATATAGATTACAAAATACATCCAAATGCTTGATTTCCTTGGTTCTTCAACATTACTCGAAATCTTCGTCACTTTCAAGTACTCCAGTGATTCTGAACGTGTTCAACTCAGCATCATAGTTGTTGAAGATCCATAGCTATAACAATGAGAAAACAATAGATCTCAATCATTGTTATACAGTGTCATAATATTATTACACAAAATCAAAGTCCAATTGTATCACAACTTTGACAAAAATACTATGGTGATATGTATCACTCCCCCTTAGTCAATATTTCATCTCACATGAAAACCACTCCCCCTTACGTAATGATCCGTAAACCATATGTATTTGTAGTGTGAACTACACATTAATTCGTCCCCTTTTTGTCAATATAAATTGGCAAAGGTATGAAAACTAGTGGGATCATAATGAAATTCTAATAAAGATACTTCATGACTAAAAGAGAACATATCAACTTTGTTTCGATGATTTCACATAGTCGAAACTTAGTGAATTCATCAAGAAGTTTATAAATATACAAGAAAACTCCTACAATATTCCACAACCGCACTTCCCACAAAGATTTGGCGATTAAGCACAAGTCCAATTAAGAACTATCCCCCATAAAATGTCATTCCCGAAAGAACAACAAGAGCAACCTTACTTTTGAAAGAAAAGAAGGATGTCTTTGGACATTAACAAATTACATGAAACATGAATTTGTATCCAGAAACTCAATTAAATTAATCACAAGAGAACCCATGATTAATTTAATCGGAAATGCTCAACATAAGAGAACTTACGGAGCCGCACACTACTTTCACATAGAAGTGGACCAGGGAAAGATCAATACTGCGGAATATTCAAAGATTCATTCTATTTTTCATCAATATTTGCATAAATACATATAATAGACTTAATATTTGCAATAAAAAGCCCATCCTATCTTCCATCAATATTTGCATAATGACACAATATGCTTAACTTTTGACATATATGGGACAATCATAGTTCAGGGATGCAAACATACATATCCCATAACAATTTTTGCAATATATAAAACCAATAAAGATTAATACTGCAAAATCATCTTCCAAGTAAACTTTAGAATTTAAATAAATAAATCGAAAAACATTGCAAGATGAAAATCGTTAGCAATAGCTATGTGTACTCACAATAGTTGCTATTCCAAACCCTAGTTATCCTTCTTAAAACACAAGAATAAATTCTCATAAGAAGTTTCCTAGATATCGTAGAGCTTTCTCAGAGCATCTACTGAGAATTCCTTCTCATTATTGAAAAACCCATTGATTATGGGATCATTCAATTCCTCCAAATCTTCAAAAATATCAGTTAACTCACTAAGTTCTCTTTTTAGTCCATACAAGGTGTTCTTTGTTAGAGACAACATATGTTCATAGTGAGTTATCTTTTCTAAAGAGAAAATGATTTGAGATTTTAAAACATTTATTTTGTTGATGAAATCCTTCACCATACCTCTAAAGTTATTATCAAAATGACAAACAAACAAGAGGCAGTTAGAGGAAGAACCTTCTTCATCATTTGTAGATCTCTCCTTCTTCTTCCTTGAAGATTTGATTCCTTCACACAGATACACATTAACTGCTTCAACTGCATCCCTTTTTGTGGTACCTCTAGTTACAGGAGCCATGAAACTGTATCTTTCAACGATAAAAGAAGTGAAGGGAATTTTGATCACAAATGAATATGAATAGACCAATGGACAACCAAATCCTGGAAGAACTTTGAAAAGTCTTTAACGGTTCATGATCCATTATCTGTTTTAACTAAGAAGATATTTTCTTAACATAAAAATAAGAAATTAACAATTATACAAAACTTTAGCAACCTTGATGTAATCCTCATTTTCTCAAGTTAAAGATGAGGATGCAGACGTCACTAGTATTAGATAGTGACGGAGTGAGCCGAGTGCTCACATCTTTTATCTCATAGTGACTTATTAAGGTTTATTGTATAAACATACTTCTTACCTCGTCTGAATCTGGTTCGTTTAGATTTCTTCTTGCCTTCAGGAGTACCCTGTTGATTACCCAAGGCCAGATTCATTCTTTGCATGTCATTTTGAAGTTTGGAAATCCTTTTGTTGTTCCTCTTGAATTTCCAACACTTACTTTGAACATGATTTGCGTTTCCACAAAACGAAAAAATCAAGGAAGATTTATTGTCTTGCTTATTTGCCTCATATTTATCACAACATTCATCATCAATTATTCCAAAACCGGCTGGAACAAAAGAGTTGTTTGTGCTCACAGTTTTGCTTTTGAACTCTAAACCATTTGTGTTTCGAAAAGACTTCTGACCGAATAACATTGCTGAGATTTTGTCAGAACTTCCAGACAATCTTTGCAGGTCACACTTAAGGGTATTAATCTCTTTTTCCTTCAGATATATGGTCCTGGTGAATTCATCATTAAGATAATCTATCTCAATATTTTTCACCTGAACTGGTGATTCAAGTTTCTCCAACGAAGTCTTTAGTTGGAGATTTTCTTGGTGAATTTCTTCACACTTATCCAAGAATTCAAAAATCTCAGTGTCAGACTCAATCTGAATTAAAATTTGAGTAGGAAGAAGTTTCTGCTACGAGAGCCGAAAATTCATTGCACACATCGGAAGTATGCAAGATATTGACAACCTGAGATGATTTTTCTTGTAGTGAATCATCTGAAGCATTAACCAGAGAGAGACGTTTCTTACATCTTTTGCTTGTTTTTACAATATCCTTGATCTTTTGTGTAATCAGTGATTTATCAAAATCAACATGATTGGAACAACATTCATCAGCCCAAGACAAGTTAGAAGATTCGCTTGTGTTGGTCAAAGCATTGAATGCAGATGTTTTGACCGTGTTCTGCTCAAGATCAAGTGTTTTTAACTTTCTAGCAAGAGTATTTCTGGAAAGCTATCAAGGTTATTTCCTTCAACGATGACATGTTTCTTAGAATCGTATTTGCCTGGAAACGATATGAGAATATTCATCACAATGTCCTTTTTAGGAATAGTCTTACCTAACGCAGAAGATGCATTACAATTTCAGACACTTTGTGATTAAACTCATCAAATGAATCTTCATCATCCATACGAAGGTTTTCCCAATCATAATTTAGGTTTTGAAGCCTAGCTTCCTTTTCAGAGGTATTTCATTCGAATACAGTTTCTAAGATATCCCACGCATCTTTAGACCGAGTGCACTAGTCACATGGTGCTGCAGATCTGGGGTAATGGCATGAACGATAGCATTTAAACTGTCAGAATTTTGCTTTGCAAGGAGAATCTCGTTATGTTGATATATATCAATATCCTTTGCAATAGAAACATCGTCTACTGTAACCATTGGAGGATCATAGCCATTAATAACATAAACTTGTGGCTGAAATCATGCGCTTGAAGAAAGGCACACATATCAATTTTCACCATAAGTAATTTGAACCATCGAAGACTGGTGGTACGTTTACTGAAATAACACTTCTATCCATAGAGTCAGATCGCTACAAACACAGACTTATAAGGTCTTAAACGTGTTTTCCTGCTCTGATACCAATAGAAAAAGTGGGGGTCTAACAACCTCACACAATATTTCGTTTAGGCAATCAGTATGGACAAACGCCAATATACTTTAAAGAGAATCAACTACACACTCAGACTCAATCTTAAGAAAAATATATCCAAGAGTTATATCTCAATTTCTCAATTTAATATGCAATCAAACAAATAGGATTGCGAGCCCGATTATCAAAAACCAATATCCAAGTATCAATCAATTTAATCAACAACCCAAAGGTCAGATTCACAAACTGACTGAACTTACGCACAACCTGTGATATTTCAATTATATAAACAAATATAATGCGGAAAAGAAATAACACATACACCAGAAATTTTGTTAATGAGGAAACCGAAAATGCAAAAAAACCCCGGGACCTAGTCCAGATTTGAACACCACACTGTATCAAGCTGCTAAAGACACTAGCCTACTCCAAGTTAACTTCAAACTGGAATGTAGTTGAGCCCTAACCAATCTCACACTGATCAAGGTACAGTCGCGTTTCTTACGCCTCTGAATCCCAGCAGGACTCTGCGCAGTTGATTCCCTTAGTTGATCTCACCCACAACTAAGAGTTGCTACGACCCAAAGTTGAAGGCTTGATAACCCAATCTGTCTCACACAGAAAAGCATGTTGAATAGATAAATATGTCTCCCACAGAAATACCTAAGAGTTTTGTTCCGTCTTTTGATAAATCAAGGTGAACATGAACCAATTGATACACCAGACTTATATTCCTGAAGAACAACCAAGTAATATCAATCACCTCACAATAATCTTAATCGTATGGTAGCGAAACAAGATATTGTTGAATCACAAACGATGAGACGAGGATGTTTCTGACTACTTTTTATCTTGCCTATCGAAGATTAAATCTCGAGCAAATCTTAGACAAGATATTACTCAATACGATTGAAA
The DNA here is from genome assembly GCF_003573695.1 of Papaver somniferum. NCBI lineage: Eukaryota > Viridiplantae > Streptophyta > Magnoliopsida > Ranunculales > Papaveraceae > Papaver > Papaver somniferum. The sequence continues at coordinate 59,697,820 of NC_039364.1, read as the reverse complement.
ACAGCAAGATCAGAACACGCAACTACAGAGAAATAGTTGGGTCTGGCTTCACAATCCCAATGAAGTCTTCAAGTCGTTAACCTACAGGGTTTTGGAAAAAACTAAGGTTAAAGGAGAATCGACTCTAGTCGCAACTACTATCACACAGGAGGTGTGGGTATTAGGTTTCCTAGTTGATAGAGTTCTCACTCATATAGTCTTCAAATCAGGGTTTTCAATCAATGTTACCTTGGTAACAAAGCATTCAATATTCACCGTTAGATGAAAACTTGTGTAGATGGGGAAAAAATGATTTGCTGGTTTTTTTAGGAAAGTGAAGAGACGACGGTTCGGATGAGACTCCCCAATCGAGCAAACTGCTTAACCTCACACAGATGCACTGCACGGGAGTACTTTGAAATCGAGATATCAATCTGTAGGACTCCGGCCTAAACCAAGTCAATGGCCGTTCTAGAGTCAATTCGGTCACAAAGAGGAAGATGGGTTGATCTATAGGAGGGAAGCTGAGAATTGTGTGGGATCAATGATGATCAAGGATTGTGGATGTGTTGTGGTTTCTGTAAATTGATGAACTGCAGAGTGCTAAGTTCTGTGAATAAGTTTCGATCGAGAGAATTGTCTGTAGACGGATGTCCTTCTCAGTCATCGATTTTATACTTATTTATATTTTCTGAATAGTGAACACATTGATCCCAGTAAGTGTGACGGTTTCTTGAGTGAAATAATGGGAAGTGAGAGATCGTGGTAAAATCAGTTTCATGCCGTGTGGAGACTTGGTTGATCGTCCTCCCACTACTTTGCTAACTCCCTCAACCGTTTGCACGACTTACCTCACATTTCTCATCGTGGATGAACACACGTGTTGTAGGCCGCCAGGCCAAAACCTTAATTGATATCCCCCATGTGACGTGATTGATGTCTCACGAACGTGGAGTCTGCAAAGCAGACGTGTATTTGATTAGTCAGCGAGTCTAAGTTTTGTTGAATTGAGCATGATTGATGAATGCTCAGTGATTCATGGATTGAACATGTCAGATGTATAGTTCTTGAATGATGTTGATATTGCTCTTCTGAGAAAATATTGTAAATTCGATGAATTGTTGAATATTGAGTTGAATCAATATTCGACGGTAAATTACTGAATATTGATAGATCAATATTCGAGCATTTGAGAGGGTATTGCTCATTCGAAAAATTACTGAATATTGATAGTTGGATCAATATTCGAGCAACTGAGCAAGTATTACTCAATTCGATAAATTACTGAATATTGACAGTTGGATCAATATTCGAGCAACTGAGCAAGTATTGCTCAATTCGATAAATTACTGAATATTGACAGTTGGGTCAATATTCGAGCAACTGAGCAAGTATTGCTCATTCGATGGATTATTGGTAACGTGACCCAATAAAATATTGATTAAAATATTGGTAGCCTACCAAATATTATATAATTAATCCATATGTTGATTGTTGGGTCAACATAAATTTATTAGTGTTTGAAATTTCTCAAAATCATGATTTGCAGAGCATTTGTTCGAAACCCTAATTTTGATCAATTGTTCATCAATTGATGATTTATTGAAAATAGGCCACTGACTGAAGGAGTGACCGGCTAGATGGGATAATGGACGACCATATAACGCCAAGTGCTCAAGTGAGCATGCACTAAAGTCCTTTGTTGATTGGTTGGTGAAAGGATGATTAAATGCTGGTTTAATCACTTATTAGAATAGTGCTCGTCTGAGCATTAGGTGATAAAACCTAATTATGGAGAAGTGAGGGACCGACCAAGGGAGCATGGGACCGGCCCTTGGTGGTGTGGGACCAGCTGACCGTCGATTGAGCAAATTCGTTGGTTGGAAAGAGTTTGGACACAATATGAGCAATTGAGCAAATTAGGTCAGAATTATAAAGATGTGCGGGACTGGCTCCTTCAAGCCTTAGGGTCGGCCTTGGTCGGCCAAGGAAGCATGCCTGTGTCACCATAATGTCCATGTCTTAGTCTTCAGAGTTTTGGTATTTTATGCGTTTGAGCAATTTTGGGTTTTCAGAAGAGTTTGATCTTTGACTGAAATTCTTGATTTTTGCTCGAATGAGCAAGTAGAACTTTGCTCGTTTGATCAATATTTTGAGAATATTAAAATAATAATATTTTAATATTTTTCGTGACAAGCCTAGTCGGTCATGTGACCATTTTTTTTTTTGAAACTAAAAAATTGAATTGAATTTTAAATAGCGGTTACATTGTGTGCATCCTTATGCAGTTGATCAACAATTTCAACCGGAGGAGCTATAATCCAAACACCACTAATAAATTGATTTCTAGCTAATTTAGAAAGAGAGTCTGCAAATTTATTTTTTTTCTTTGGGCACATAGCAACATTGCCAAAAGGGATGAGTACTTAATAAGTTCTTGATATCTAAAATCAAATTATGTAATCTCCAGTCGATATTTATAAAAACTCCCAAGACTGCATCTACTACAAGCTTTGCATCAAGCTCAAAAATCACTTTCTCCAGATTCTTCTCCAAATCCCATTGCATTGCCTCCCATAAATCTTTACTCTCAGCCTGCTCTGGACTTTTCGCCTTGGTTAAATAAATACACTTTGATCCATGATGCGCACCTGCAAAATCACGACAAATTAGTCCAATTCCCCCAGTGTTGTTACTAGAAATAAATGAGCCATCAGAATTGATTTTAAAGTGACCCTCTATTGGAGGCTGCCAGTGAAGATTAATCCTATTTTGAGGTTCTATTACTCTATTGTTTTTGAAAGGATGATAATCTAAGACAACAAATTCTCTTTTGCATCTCTGGATGATATTTTCAGGAGATGGTGTTGTTCCTTTGAAGACAACATCACACCTAGAACTCCAGATGCACCATGTTATGATTCCTATCTTGCAAAGATCGATTTCCTGTATCTGCCTAGCAATTAGTTTATCAAACCAACCACATATCCAATCTTCTAGCAAGGTTCCATGTTCAGTGTGCAGACCCATAAGAGCAAACCAAATAGCCTTGGAAAAAGGACAATTAAGTATAATATGAGATGTTGTTTCAAGTTCATGAGAACAAAATGGACAGCTGAAGTTCTCATCTTGAATAATTCCTTGAATCTTATCTCTTGTTGGAAGAATCTTCTTAACACATTTCCAAATGAATTGTTTTGTTCTTGGCAAAACTGGTAATCTCCATAGCTTCTTAAAGATACCCTGCATTCTTGTTCCTACTGAAATATCACCATTTCTATCTTTGAGCATTCTGTTATAAGATGACTTAACTGAAAATTTTCCACTTTTTTCAAGTTTCCACATCAGTTTATCCTCTTGAAAAGTATGGATAGAGATGTTCAGTATTAGAGTAGCAACTTGAGAGTCAAATAGAGAAAAGATTAGTTATGTATTCCAACCAACTGAATCTGCTGTGAATAATTGATGAAGGTAGATATAATCTTGAGCATAAGAAGCACTACTTTTTGGTTCTGGAGGGAGGTCCAGTTCAGGAATCCATCTATGCATCCATATTAAGATTCTTTGACCATTTCCTACACACCAGCAACTGTGTGCTTTGATGAAAGGCAATTCTGAGCTGATACTTTTCCAAGACCATGTTGAGTTATCATTTTCTGCAGCATTGAAGATATTACCATCATGAAAATATTTTGCTTGTAGAGAGACTGAGCATATAGAAGTAGTATCAGAACACAATTTCCATGCTGATTTTGCAAGGAGAGCTCTATTGAATAAGTGTAAATCTCTGAAACCAAGACCTCCTTCTTCTTTTGAGTTGTTCACATTTCTCCAAGTAATGAGATGCTTACCTCTATTAGATTTTCTGTTCCTCCAAAACTTTTATTGTATTGAATTTAGTTGATCAATTATGTTATCTGGCAGCTTGAATGTTGTCATGTGGTGAACTGGAACTGCATTAGTAACATTTTTGATCATAACTCCTCTTCCAGCTTCAGACACATTTGAACCATTCCATCTTGAGAGTCTGTTTTCCATCTTGGTGACAAGGCTTGAGAAAGGTATTTTCTTGTTTCTACCAACAAAAAAAGGGAGGCCTAAATATTTCTCTTCTTCAATATTTAATTGCCTGACCTGAAGTAGTCAACTGATGAGCTGAAAAGAATGAGGATTCATGTTGTTGCTGAAATAGACTGCAAATTTGTGAAAATTTATAAGTTGTCCAGAGCAGGCACTGAAATCTTGAATTAGATTGAGAAGCTTGTGAGTTTGCATCTGGTTTGCCTTACAGAAGAGTAAGCAATCATCTGCAAACAACAAGTGGTTAATTTTTGGAGCACTTCTTGAGATCTCCATACCTGTCAACATATTCATATTCTCACAATGATTCAACTGTCTGGAGAATGCTTCCATAGATAGGATAAAAAGATAAGGAGATAGGGGATCTCCTTGTCTAATTCCTTTTGAAGGTTTGAATGCTTTAGTAGGAGATCCATTGACCATAATTTCCACCTGAGTAGTGCTGATACACTACATGATTAGATGACAAAATTTATCAGAAAATCCAATTTTTTGAGCACATCCATGAGGAAGGACCATTCAAGTCTGTCAAATGCCTTTGACATATCCATTTTAAGTGCAAGATGACCTGTTCTACCTTTTTTCCTTCTCATTGCCTTCACAAGCTCTTGAGCTAAACATACATTCTCAGAGATGAGTCTACCAGGATCATATGCAGATTGCATTGGAGAAATAATTCTCTTCATGTGTTTATTTAGTCTTAGGGAAATTATCTTGGAGATGAGCTTGTATATTGTGTTATAAAGAGCAATGGGTCTGAAATCTTGAAGCTTATGAGATGATGAACTCTTAGGAATTAGAGTTATTCTTGTATTGTTGAGTTTCTTTAGAATGAAGCCCGAACTGAAGAAAGATTGAACTATTTTGCAAACATCATCTTGAACTAGATGCCACTGAGATTGATAAAAGACAGGAGGAAACCCATCTGGCCCTGGAGATGTCCAAGGATCCATAAGTTTAAGTGCATGATGAATTTCTTGTGCAGAAGGAACTGTTATTAAAGCAGCATTGTCTTCATCTGAGATACAAGAAGGAATGTGTTGTAAGAAGTTTTCACTGTCAGCTGAACTTGAAGTAGTACTGATTCTCTTGAAATATGAGATAAGAATTTCTTCTATAGAATTTTTATCTTGACATCATGTCCCATCAGCAGCTTGTAGAGAGTCTATCATGAGTCAATTTCCTTCTCAAGATTTAACACCTTTTCAGTATGAATGCCTTGAACATCTGTGAGTTTCAGTTGTGCCAGTTGTTGTTGCAGTGCTGTAATTCTTCCTTGTATATTTCCAAAAATGTTTTTACTCCACAGAGATAAGATATGTCTAGTGTTTGACAATTTATCAGACATGATGTAAGCTGCAAATCCCGAAGTATTAGATACCCAAGAATTCTTGATTTTCATTTACACAAGTGTCATTTTGCAACCAATGTTCAAAGAATTTCCATGTTTTTTTTGAACCTGAAAAATTTGTATACAAAGACATCAATATAGGGGCATGGTCTGAACCTTTTATATGAAGGTGAAGGAGTCTAGAATCTGGGAAAGTGATAAGCCAATCATTGTTAACTAGAGATCTATCTACTCTTGACTTGATTCTTCCAGTTCCATGACTATTACTAGTCCAAGTAAAAGGGTTTCCACTATAACCTAAATCCAACAACTCAGCTTCTCTAATAAGATCAATAACATCATCAGGGGTTGTAATTGTGTTTGTATTTCTCTCAGACAGAACAAAAGTGATATGTAAGCCTCATATAAGAACCCATGAGATCTTTACCACTTTACTGAGATTTTTAATGTATTTCCATTGAAAAATTTGGTTTTCTCTATAAGGTGTGCCATAGACACATGAGAGAAACCATTCTCCTCTAGCAGGGTCATTAGTTACAAGAGCATGAAACATATTGGATGAGGAGTTAAGAATTTCTAAACAGAAACCGTCTTTCCACATTAGAACAATGCCACCAGCTTGACCAACTGAAGGAACATAAGTAGTATTGGGTATTCTTAGACAATTAGTGAGTTTAAGGATCCTATTATCATTTATCTTAGTTTCGCATAAGAAAAATGATGTCTGGATAAATATGCTCCTTTGTTTCCTTTCCTAAGAAGCCTTGACAGTTCCAACTCATAATTTTCATAGTGATAAGCAAGATAGAATTACTAAACTTGATACTCAAGTTATTGTACGGAACTATATCATGTAGATTATTAAGAGAATAAGAGCTGTAATAACTGTTAAACTCTATCTGGGGACAAAAATAAGAATTAATGCAAAAATATTAAAAGGATACTTAAGAAGAATTACCAGCTTAGTAGGTGCTCCATTCATCACATGAGAAGACTCCTCTGAATCTTTAGATCCATCCTCAACCAAGTCGTGTTCCATTGCATCCGCCTCTGTTGAAGGAGGAATGCTACCAGTATTATTTTCCATGTTATTTCCATCCTCATTGACAATATCATCATCAGTTCTAGATCTATTGTTACACCTATTCTTTTCCTGCTCTTTGTCTTCTTGTTCTCTTTGAATACGACTAGCTTCAGCAATTCTTTGGATCAACTGATCCAAATCTTCAATGATTTCTACTCCATAGGCTACAACTAGTTCATGGATATAGGCTATGTATTCTTCATTAGTGTATCTCCTTATTTTAAGCTCGTCAGCAACAGTGTCACATTCTTCATCTTCATGATCAACTATGAAACATCTAGGACACAAAGCATGAGGTTGTTTTTCCCGGTGAAAACGGATCCAAGTTACTCCTCCAGCTGCATTGTTCCACCAGCCTCCTCTATGTAGAGGTTTGGATAAATCAATTTTGATTCTAGCTATGATAGTACTGCCATAAACTTGAGTGCAGTCTTCTGGGTCAGTCCAAACTTTTATCCCCAATTCCTCAATAGCTTCATCAACAATCTGCTTAGAATGATGTTCCAAAAGGAGATTTTTGAATTGCACATTCCACTCTTGATGAGAGAAAACCCATTGATCAACAGGAATAACAGGATCATATTTTAGGAGATTCAAGTGACATTTTTTTGCATTCCAAGGACTTTTTTTTTTGAAAATTCCATTCATGACTTCCAGCGAGTGAAACTTGAAGAGATAAATGTTCCTTCCAATGGCTCTCACCTCTTTTGTTTTGTATTTATTCCAGACTTTTTGGACTTCTTTCCTTATCTCATCCGTGTCAAAATTATCCTTTGAGAACAGCTTTCCAATCAGAGTGGTACTATGGTCCTCTGTGACTTTGACAAAAGCATATTTAATACCAACAACTCTTTTCATCCGCCTAACACAAATGTCTCTAATCTGCGTTTTTGCATTTTCCCGGTAATTGCAGAAATTTGGTTATTTGAAGACGACGCCATATTGTTTGCAAGAGAGTTTTCTATGGAAAGGTTTTCTATGTAAAGGTTTGCTCTGGAGGAAATAGATTGAAAGGTATTTACTAGGGTTTGAGAGTTTTTGATATAAAGAAGGAAATGACAGCTAAAATAGCTATAATTAGTTATAATCGAATTATCTTTTCCTTTAAGATAATTAAAGAAAATATATTTTCCAAGGTTCAAGGGATATTTCCTAAACGGAAAGTTGACAAAATTTTGAGTAGTTTGCGGCTTATTAGAAGAGATCCTAAGATTACGGAGAGTAATAGGGAGAAAGTTAGAAATTTTGAAATTCAAAAATTCATGGACGAACTGAGTTGTTGTAGACGGGTTGATCTTCATTGGATCGGAGATAACATTTAAATCACAAACATGATAAAGAAATTTATACTGGTTCAAACTGATAAAATCCTCATTAACATTTGAGGCTTGCAATACTACGGTGAAACTGGATGCAATGGCGAGACTAGGCTGTAACAACAAAGTTATAAAGAGGAGACCTTTAAATAGAAAGGTCCAAAACTGAATGCTGCCCATATTGTGATGAGTAGAGAGACCTGAAATTAGCAAGACATAATCAAGAATTAAAAGTGACTACTGGAAAGAGTAATCAAAAAGAGACACAAAACAAAGCATGAATGATCCACAAGGTATATATATATACAAAAAAAAACAAATCAGAAAAGAATTAATATTGAAAAGAAAGGATTAATAAAGGAAAAGTTGACAAGAGATTCAGTGATCAAGTTTGATCTCTGAAGAAAACTAGCTAGAGAGATCATGAGGTTAGAAAATGGAGTAAAACAACTTTCAATTTTTTCCATCGAGTTGACTCATTTTTTCGCCCGATTTGCAGAGTCTTTCTTTCAAGGCGTAGCTCTCAATGTGACCATTTGACTTTTTGGCTTTTTCATGGTTTGAGCAATATTTGAGAAAATATGAAGAAATCAAGGTTTTTTCTCAAACGAAGGAGTTTCATGAAATGAGGGAAATAATAATTGTGAAAACAAGGGATTACAAAGTGTGGGACCGGCCACGGCTAGGGCATGACCGGACGATTAGGTACCCCGAGTCCCGTGCAAGGTAGTCAATATTGGTTGTACAAGCCGATGTTACAGGTTTTTATCGGATATCGGAAAATACCTATATGATATCAAAAATATCGGTGATACAAAGACAGAACGATATTATCGGTTGTACATGCCGGTACAGACCGATATATCGGTTTTACTTATACACTGATAATAAAGGTTTCAATGGATAAATTTTCCATAAACATGTATCTAGTCTTTAAGACAAGTACAACGTCAATTGGAGAAGGTAAAAATTCCTAATATATTTGTGATATTAAATCAATGACTATATGGTAGGATATAAGATGGAAACCATATTTCGATTGCAAGACAGATAAATATAAAAGATAAAAGTGAAGGCTAAGAAGAAAGATTTTCCGCCATAATGGGATAACAATCACAACACTTGCTAATATACCACCTTGTATTCTAGAAATTTGAGATATGTGTATGATTCTTATTATTTTTTACTATGGTTTTATAAATATTTGAAATTCTAGTTCTAATGATGTATCACCTATAAAAACCGATATTATCTTTTGTATAGGTGTATAGAACCCGACCGATATGATAACGATACACGATATTAACTACCTTGGTCCCGTGACACTTTCCCCTATTTTTATTATTTTTCATCGTTTAAGGAAAATATGGAGATACCGTGAGTTTTGCTCAAACAAGGAAAGTTGCTCGAATGAAGGAGTCTTCATGAGATCATGAAGATAATAAAATAAGAAAAAATAAAGGAAGAGGCGTGGGGGACCGGCCACGACGGCATGACCGGCCGGTGGGCCCGGTCCCTAGGCGCCTCTTTTATATTTTTTTATTATTATTTCCTCTCTCCTATTTTGTGTGGGATTCCTCGTTTGTCCATATTTTTGGATGCTCGTTCGTGCATTTGGGTGCTCGTTCATGCATCATCGTTGAGTACACTTGCACCATTTTCTTGGGGCTTACTTGGTGATAGTCCAGATACCCGATTGTTGAGTAATTATTACTAATTCATGAAATTCAGCGGAGAATGATTCATGAAACAGAGTAATAATTATGAATTGTTATCTATTATTGATCCATGAATCCAACCAGGGGATTCAGGGAACAGAGTAATAAGATATAATAGATTATTTTCTAGGAATTCAGTGGATGAATGTCACGGTAGAATTAATCTATTTGCAGAATCGAGATATGAGATAGTTGAAGCATCATACTCGTTCTGAAGGGTGCATAGTCAGGGAACAACGTGCAACGTCGACTTCTTGAAGGCGTTAAGCCCTCTAACAAACAATTATGTCTAGAGAGTCGCCTGAATCTATACACGGTCTCTGTAGATAGTCAGGGAACAACGTGCAGCGTCGACGTCGTGAAGGCGTTAAGCCCTCTAACAAACAATTATGCCTAGAGGACCGCCCAATCATTATTCTATGTAGAGGTGAGTCTCTCTATGTAATCAGGGAACAACGTGCACCGTCGACGTCCTGAAGGCGTTAAGCTCTCTAACAAACAATTATGTCTAGAGAACCCCCCAATCATTCGATTCTACATAGACGTCATGATGAAATGTGCAGCATCGAACGGTCAGCTAGGAAGCCTTTCGAGAAACATGTTCATCATGGCTATGAGAGGAACGCTCACTCAGTCAAAGATCATGAAACGGTTCATGGATCGTAAAATATGAATCGTCACATGCATTCCTGAAGCCGGGTCAGAAACATGCAATATCATGATTTTACGATTTTGACCTTTATCGAAAATCCACATCAACAACTTGATTAGACTCAATCTAATATCTTTCAACCGTTAGATCAAACTTGGCTCGTTACACACAAATGAAAAGTGACTTCATTTAGATATGAGTAACCGTACCTAAACGTGTACACCTTGTTGGCTCAACAACAGTTAACCGAAGTTAGCCATATGAACACTTTCATATCAACCTTGTTCATCTTAACCATAAGTAGTTCAAATGAATCAAATGAAACTAGTTCTAGAGTTGTTCAATTGTTTATATTCTCATAAAAGTATACAAGACACAATTAAAGAAAAATCGATATTGATTCACTCAAATCAATTCATGAATATTATAGCCACAGTTTGCAAAAGTTTGCATTCCTTAATATATAAATTGAAAAGACGAGGGTACCCAAATACACCACAATCTTTTTATTTGACCACAACCTATTCAATTTCTACCGAGTATAAACCTCTTGGAGATACAATAACTCAAAGAATATTTCAACACCTTGTCCACTTGAAATAGGGTTAGTCCGGACTGGCCTAACAATGTGAGAATATCAAAGTCAAGTGGAGAAATCCAATATACTTTGTGTGATCGTCTATGGATATGAAATCGAGAATACTACAACAAAGTGTTCACTTGATAACCGAAATCTTATAAGATAAATATCAAGTGCCTAGTTAACGTACAAGTATATTTACTTTAATTATAATATAAAACAATTATAATGCGGAAATAAAGTAAAGCACACACACACACACCAGAATTTTGTTAACGAGAAAACCGCAAATGCAGAAAAACCCCGTGACCTAGTCCCGTTTTGAATACTCAATGAATTAAGACGCTACAAAAAGGTAAACTTGCAACTTCGTGTAGACAATACTAAGTAAACTAAAATCCTAGTTACTCAGCTTCAACAGTATTCTTGTTTATACTAGATATCCTAGCAGAACATCCGTTCTCTTTAGGACTTAAATCTAATATATTTTCTCAATGGTTCACAATAACTTTTCTACCAATCTTTCAACTGAAAAGACAAGATTTCTTTGGGTCGTATTCCAAACAGTAAAGGATAAACTGTTTGGTAACAAAGCTCACTTTATAACCACAATACCGAAATATATGATATAAGCACAGTTAAGGATCTTCTATTTTTAAGACCTGTTACCAGATCCGAAGCTCCTTGATTACAAGATCAAACAAGACAATGATTACCGAAATAATCAGTCTTGATTACAAGGTTTATAATGAAATCACAAACTACTTGTTGATCTAAAAAGGGTTATGTTTATTGAAAATAAACAACCTCTTAATCCCGGAAAATCAAGTCACAGAAAGTTACACCAAGATGAAATCCACAAGAACAAAAGTCTTCAAATCTTCAAAGTCTTCAATCATCGATTTAATCTTGAAAGTAACAACCTGCATCAACAAACTTGATTCCTAATTGATTTGTCGCACAGAACGGAGTCTGTTAACAATGACAAATCAATGAATATATCTTATGGACCTAGAAAAACTTAGATCCGTAGAAACGTTAAATCTTTGATCTAGTTTGAGTGAGCCTTATATCAGAAGAGAAGGTTCTCAAAATAAACAAACTAGGTGCAATCAAAGATTCAACAACCATTAGTCAATCAAATCAATAATCGAAAACTAAAATAACAATGCAATCATCTAGTTTCCCACCAACGATATTAATAGAGCTTCTCAATCCCAAAGAAGTCTTTAAACCGAGCGGTCGTAAGAGATTTCGCCTAATTAGGTTACTTTCCTCTCCGAATAGGCGGCTCCACTAGTAACAACACAACTAGGTAATTTTTCTGGATCTGAGGATTAGTTTGCTTGAAATGCAAACTTCAATATTTATAGACCAAGGAAGTTTGGACACCAAGGAATTTCCAAAACCGAAAATATTCTCAAGATATGCAATATATTCCAAATTCGGTTTCCATAATTCCTGGAAATGCAATGTCCAAATATTGACCGAAATCTCTTAGAAAATCTCCAACTAGTAAATGCACATTACTAATTTTTATTTTCCAAATATAAAATTAAAAACCTTAATTAAAAGATTCTCAATTTAGTTTCGATCCGAGATTCTCCTTTAGCTATTAAGGAATATCTTTGAACAATAAAAGATAAGCGTTACTGAACATGTTCAAAGTATGTCGACATCTTTATATTTCCATATTAACCAAATATATTTTTCGGTATCTTTAAGAACTCTAGGAAATCCGAAAAATTAATTTTGGTTAAGTTTCTTGTGTTATAACCGAGTGCACCTCTCACTAGGACCGGTTACACCAATCACTAGGATCTGTTGCACCTCTCACTAGGATCGGTTACCATATGTTGCACCTCTCACTAGGATCGATTCCCACATATATATGGTATCTAACTTGTATTTGGTGCACATGTTCATAAGATCGATTCCCCAACAAATAAACTTGTTGCACCTCTTACAAGGATCGATTCCCCTTTTTTGATCGGGTGCACCTCTTTCTAGAGTTGGTCATATCAATTACAATAAATCGATCATACCATCTCAGGTGATTACTTAAGATAGGTTTCAATAATAAAAGTCATACCAATACAAAAGTCAGGCCTTGTGAATAGTTTTACCAAGAACATAAGCACGTCATATCAAACACACATATTGGTAATTCAAAAAGATTTGCAATGAATAACAATACCAATAAGCCTAGTGATTTCCCTTTCGATTCATAAAACAAGTTTATGAATTGTACTTCCTTTAAACAAATGTAAAAACATTGTTTCCTAGGACGAAATCTTCACCTCATACCCATACATAATCACAATAACATTCATACGATTATGTCGATGCCTTATATATAAAGTTCAAAAGATAAGCGTTATACTTCGCATTGTATTCCTTAATACTACGTCTAACTAGAGTATAATCATTCACAGCTTCGCATGTTATGTTTTCAATCTAAAAGATTTGAAAGACACAAGATAGAAATAGAACAAGTCAAGTCGTAGTTACTAACCTCAAGCTGAAGGAAAATGTCTTTGTCGTCTTCAATCCATCTTCAGATCTTTGTGAGTAACTGGAGCTCAATACTTCTATATTTTCTAGTCTAACCTATCGAAGTTGACTCTAGTTTACTTATTAAGCGACTCGAGTTTTGGAACTAAATATGACAACCAATCTTGACATACCAACACTTGGTGGGTTCAACCGAGCAGTGCTCTAACATAAATGTATTAGTTCATGAACAAACCGATTTTAGAATATAACCTACTCAAGTACGCAAACGGGTACGCATACCTAAGTGTGCGGACTATGTTTGGGTTTGCCAGTATGCGAACAGGTATGCATACCTTCCAAACTCAGTTGAATTTCCAGACATGAACTTTACGCCAGTACGCATACGGGTATGCATACTAAGTTCCGGGACTTTCATTAAACCAACCAGTACACATACGGGTATGCATACTATGGTTCCCGGACTTGGAATAACATGCAACACTTAGCATACAAGTACGCATACTGTGCTATATCCAATCATGGTTAATTGTTCTAAACTCCCATTTCAATCATTGAAACATTCTTAGAAGACGACAATAGCTGTCTCACACAAATTATTAGCTTCGAAGCAATTTTCAAGTGATCGAATGATCAATACGAAACATTCCGAGTCTACATCAAATGACTGCTCACACAAATTATGTAAGATGTTACCAAGCGATTATCACATGGTCATCTTTTGACTTTCGTCAAGAATATAAGATGAACTTGGTTAAAGCGAAAGCGTACCAACACATATTTCGAGAAATATGTAAGCGAGTTAAACTCAGTTCGAAATATTTAATGTGTATAATCGAAGTCTATAGAGCTATACGACTTTTGTCTTAAATAGGAGATAGAGTAGATAGATTTTTGAGTGATAGATGAGTTCAAGTCTCCACATACCTTTTGTTGGTGAAGTTCCACAAGCTCCCATTAGTAATTCTTCGTCTTCAATCGATGAACGTCGTGAAGTCTAATGCTCAACTACACTTTCTATCATAATTAGAGACTTGGCTATAAGTAGACTAGAAATCAAGACTTATAGTTTTGGCAACTAAACTTGACATACAAGCTTGAGATAGCAACGCTTGCGAGTTCAACCGAGCACTGCTCTAACATGTCTGTCCTAAGGAAAATGGTGGTTGTAGAATAACAGTCAATTGTAGAAGTACACATGTATTGATGATGATGTTGGTTACCTGTAAAAGAGGGTATCTAGCCATCCCGATGATAACTTTCCTACAAAAAGAAGTTTGTTTTGAGAGAGTCAGAACATATTTTTGTCAATGCTATGTATTATGTATTGAAATTATACCTTTAACTATTCATAGGTATTACAGATTCAAAAATCCAGCTGCATCCAATTCGCCGAGAGATGGATCGGGTGTCTACCCTCCAAAATGTATATCAGGTAAATTCCATGGATGTGGATGTTTTGCTCACCCCTTGGACTCACTTACTTAAAGGTGGGATTTTATGGGCAGACGATGATTTTCACAAAGGCCCACTAAATCCGTACTCAAACTTAAGCTGGCGGACACCCAGTAAGTTCCCTGATATGTCCTTCGGGCTCGTAGCATTAGTCAAATTTGGATTGCCTCTAATTAAACAGAGTATGTGTTCCCTTTAGTTGCAATCAATCCTCATGTGTTTCTTAGAAGTACATTGTGTAATCCACATCTAAATTTAACATGGACAATAGTTCCCAATTATGTGTTTGTGAAATTTATTCGTCGCATGAGCAAGATGAATTCCGCTCCTGGAATTAGCCTCAATGTAGGCCTGCATATATAATGATCGCCAACCAGCTAGGCCCATTGATGCTATTAGAACTTGTGTGAGGATTTTGCCGGCATTAAATGGTCGTACTGCTCTACCGTGAACTTGGTATGGACCAGCAAACCATAATTTATTAAAACCAATTCTGATAAATCAAAGTTATGCATTTCTATCACAGGAAAATGAAACGCAAAATTTACCATAAGACAAATCATGTAGTACTAAATGTTAACAAAAGGGAGAGCGATTTAGATAACATAAGTCTTGTCATATTCAACAACCATATCGCCCCACCAAGTCTATAAACATTTATCCTCAATACATTCATATATATTCGATAAATATCGATTTTCGTATAGTCCTTATAACGACGATATCGTGTTCCTAATAAGTACAACGAAATGTAGATATCAAAATGGACTGATCATATCAGTCAGTCACCACGGTTGCCATCGAAAGAGAATTGGGCCGTTGACGTTCACATATTTACTGGTCCCCCACCAAAACTCAATGCCTTTTGTACCAAAGTAAGTAAGTATTTACTATTTATTATAGGAAGGAATCATTAAATGTTACACAAAATTGGTTAAAAAGATCAAAATCAAGAATTTCTGGGTGAAAAAGACTTGTACATTTTGATACTGTTTAAATGGACAAAAATTAAAAAGATAGTGTTCAAATGGACAAAAATATAAAAATAGACAGGATGTAACCAGTTTCATCATACCCATTTTCAAATATTTTTTCTTATTTTTAATTTATATCAGGATGCATCCAGTTTCATCGTTGCTATTTTTGAAGTTTAAGCCGCGATGAATCCAGTTTCATCTTTGCTATTTTTTTTTGTCCATTTCACCCATACTAATTTTTACTTGTCCATTTAAACCATATTTTAAATTTTTTTTGGACAAATGACCCATTTTACGGAAATGTTAGCTCTAAATACAACCAAAACTAAACCGACATGAACGGGAGGCGTGGGATTTGGGGTAACTATTCGTTTTTGGGTTGTTCTGGTAACTTATTATGACTGAGATTTGGTGGTTTGTACAAGTTTGAAATAACTAGCTAGATTATATAGTTGTATGTAATGGTGAAAAGCAGATAAGAATTTCAGAACCAAGATTTAAATGCGTCTTTACATGAAAAACCGTACGCGACCTCATTTTTATGCAAAAGAAAATAAATACAGTAAATGAATGAAAAGAAGGGACAGTGAAAATTTAAGGTCAATGTGGGGTCAAGAAGAGGATAAAAAATTAGTAAAAACAGTGGTATGTGATGAGAATGAGATACAGCTTGCTGCAGGATAGATACAAAAACCCTTCTTCCCTGATAGTAGAACAAAAGTTATTGAAAGAAGAGCAGAGTGAGTGAGTTTTATAAACTTATTGCTAAGAGCCCGCCTTGAATGCCGGGCAAACAGGGACAGGTCTGCCGTATGCGAAGCATAGATGCAGTCTATATATGGTCTCTATCAAACCCTCTCTCCTTCTTCTCTTGGGATACATCACAAATTTACAGGGGGAAAATAAGAGATAGTGATGACTGATGAGAGAAACAAGTGAGAGAATGGAATTTTAAAGAGACAACAAGAGTGGCTTGAATTGAGAGAGAGAGAGAGAGAGAGAGAAGAGAGAATGAGAATGTGAGAAGAAGAACTGTGGTCGTCTCGTCTGTGGATAAAAAGAGAGATAGACAGAGATGTTAAAATGTTATTATCTACTGCTCATTTGATCCGCTAACCCACCACCTAATCCACTTAGGAAATGCATGCTATATTCTCAAAACATTTAGCACATTCTGATTAACCATCCGGGTTAAAATGTTGTTTTCTAGTAGTTTTATTTTCACCAAACATTGAAATGTTTGTTTATACGGGTCGGGTCCTGAGTCGAAGAATGAGAGAGGAGAGATGGAAACATTAACGATAGGAGGAGGTCAGACTGGGAGTAACCTGCTAGACTTGTGTGGGGTAGGTTTGATGTGAAAGGACAAAAGCATGTATATATATTTGTTTTCATATATTAAAGACCTAGTGGGGCCCATGAGAAGGGTCAATCATAAAGCAATTGAGTGCAAAATCATTTGCTCGATTCCCGCGCTCTTTTTTTCCTTTTCCTTTTTCCTTTTTTCCTTTTTTTTTACAGTACTCTGTTCTGTTTTACTAAACACAATCAATTCAATCTCCTCAGCCCCCCATCTCCATTGGCTGCCCTGTCTAACTGCAAAAAAAACTCTGCCCCCATGCATTTGTTTTTGATTCAGTAGAACAGGCACTACAATGATACGTCACTTCTTCTTCTCTGCTACGTGTAAAGTCTGATTATCTTTTTCTACCATTTCATTATTATCAACTTAGTATTACTATTACAGTTTTGTTTCCCGCGTGATTCCCGCCTTATAATCTGTTCTCTTTGTTTGTTTCGTAAGAGAGAGAGAGGGACAGAGAAACTTCATAGTTTGAGTTTGTAAAGTTAATGAGTAAAATCAAATTTGTACTGTCCAGTAGAAAGTATACATGGTCATCACTTTTGATGGTCCCATCCATTCCTTCTTGGTATGCATCGCCTCCTAAGTAATATGTACCTTAACCAATTCATCATCTTTATAGACTTTTTGGTTTCATACCAACATGACTTTTCACTTATCGCTGCAACATGTGAGTTAAGTAAGAATCATAAAGAAGGAGGAGGAGGTAGGGGCCTAACAACCATGGTTAAAGGGACTTTTGGTCATAGAATGACTGATCGACGTTTCGTATTTATCAAGCTATTAAATTAAGCATGTCGTTCAAGATTACAAATACTAGCAAAATAAGACAGCTGGTCCGTCCTAACCTCATAACTCAGAACTATATATGGTTAACCCGGTTGGATAAGTTTGGGGTTCTTCGACTCGGAATGACCTTGATTCGCGGCTGGAAGAGATGTAAGCATCATCTTATTTTAGTGCCCGAGAGGCATAGAGAGAATAGGACGAGATGACAGAGAGATTACATGTTATTCAGATTTATCCTGCCATCTGCATATAAAGTCCGAGAAAGAAATGCCAACATGCATGGAGTCTCAATCAAACAAGAGAGTTTTGGGGTAGAATACTAAATAAAAGGAATTTACTCTTTAAAGAAATTAACTTTATGATTATGAATAGGTTTATAATTCTCTATATTTAAATGCACGAATAATAATAATTCTTTCATCCTTTTCATTATCAATATTATATAAAAAAAGCGGCGTCTATGTGTCCAGGGAACAAGGACGTCTGAGATAGGCCGAATCGACTTTCAAGTCCAAGTTTATATATCTGTTTATTGATCGCGGTTTGTTGCTTTGTATATGTTTTTTACTTTGTGCTTCACAAAGCTGATGAAGAGGAAGAAAAGAATGAGAAGCTAAACATATATATATATAAGCGTCGAAGCACTAGTACATAAATTAGTAAGAGAGAAGATTGTTTAAACATCTCTTTCAGTCTTATTCTTTTTTTTTCCGTTCGTTACTATGGCAGTAATCTGAATTTTTATTACTATATATCTTTATCTTATCATAGTTACTGTGGAATTTTTGATTTAACAACAACATTTCACGATTAAAGAGATGATAATATTCATAATACAAATTTTTTGACATGAAAATTTCTCTTTGTTTGTTTCCGTTCTACGATACATTCTTCATCAACTGATAAAAATCATTGTCAAGGGATCAATACATTTTTCATCAGCTGATAAAATCTTCATATCTTGATGAAGATTCATCAAGATATGAATCTTCATTAGCTCTATGATCGACACTTTCAAGTTCTAGAATTTTGGAGTCTCTCTAAATAATGATTTAAAGAAGAAAACCATGGTAATCTCAGGTTATATTGATTTATTTTGAATCATTTAAGCCCAATAACACATCTGCTAGAATACAAAACTCAACAACACCAGAAGAATATATTATTAAATGTTTGAATATGTTAGTTTTGATAATGTTGAAGTTTCAATTGATGTTATTGTACCTTGGTCCATTAAAATTGAACCTATGAAGTTTTCAGAATTAGATGAAGGTTTAACTGAATCAAAAATGATTACATGAATAAATTAGTAAAACATTTTAGTTATTTATAGGTATATGTTACTTAGATATGCCGATGTCTGTGTTATTCATGTGGTGGATGGATTCTTTAAATGGTCACTAACAGGTCCATGGGCTCTCCATAATAAACCTAGCTGGCGATACATAATATGAGATGAGACGAGTCATTTTTAGACGAAGAAATTATGAAGTCTTTTAGTCATTTATAGGCACGAGTTATTTAGATAATGCCGATGTCAATGTTTTTCATGTGGTGGATGGATTCCTAAAATGGACACTAATAGGTATCATGTATGGGCACCCAACAATATACCTAGCTGGCGATACAAAATCTGAGATGATATTAGTGGTGTGAGATAGGTTGGTAATTATTTTTTTCGAATTTTCACGGTTGTAGTCTCTCCTTTGTTCACTTAGATATATGAGTTATGCTTTTGGATGTCTTCTTCTAGTGGCTTTAGATCTTACCCGTGGATTTAGCGATGTTGCAGTTGAGGAATGGATTTTCGAAGCTTTAATGGTAGGCACATAGTTTCCTTTGTAATAGTGTGTTTCTTAACATTTCAATCAGAGAAATAACTTTTGATATGCTATTAAAATGCGCTTCATAGTCCTGTTCACATTTTGTGTCCAGGGAATAAGGAACGTCCAAGTTGTCTAGGAAACAAGGACGACAAGGATCATCCCTATTATTTATTCTAACCAATTGCCCAGTACAAATTTGAGCTTTCTTATTTAACTGATTTTCTTAATCCTGACATACCATACCTCTAAAAAAGAACATAACAATAACTCAAGGTTTACTTTTATTCTCTAAACAATTAATTATTAGATATTTCCCCAAAGCGAAACAAAATTCAATTTTTACTCTACTAAAAATATGAAAGATTCATGTGCATTTGCATTTGTTGTAATTTTGTCGATGATGATCCCAACATTGTTTCTGCCCTCCATTGCATCTTCTACTTTAGCAATTCGAAAAAAGAGAATAATCTTTCGCGGGTTATCCTCTCATTATACTTCTGGGGGATATGAGTTTAGTCACTTGTTTCATTATATTCTTAATTGATCTACGATAATTAGATTGCGATATATCATTGGCTTTGTAGTTCAAGATATCGGCCCTACTCTTTCTTTCCTCCTGCGAGATTTACCGAGTGGCAAACACCAAGCAATATTTAAGAAAACAACTTGTTTTGGTACTGAATTGGTTTTCCGGTCCAGTGTACTAACCACACACCACTTCAGGTGGAGCAAGCTCATAAATTCGATGGTTTAGAATATCTGAAGCCACTATCCAATAATTTAACATTTTTCTAAATTATAAACAATCCTCTTAGTTTCGAGCAAATGGAGTCGAAAGAGTTGAGATTATCTCCCTTCTTCGGTCAGCCAACTTACAAGTAAAGCCGACTCATGTGTTTAACTTCTAATTACAACTTTTGCAAGATTGTTATCACAAAACAACACTAACATGATCCTGAGACGTACTAAACTTTTTATTTAGGTGAAGTATCATAAATAAAAATATTTTTTGCTTTCGTATGAAAAAATAACATAGACAATATAATAAATACTTGCAAAGAAAATTAATTATAAGAAACTACCAGATTTTCTAAAGACTGATTTTCCTGTAATGTCAATGTGAAATCATCAATATAAAGACTGATTTTTCCTGTAACATATAAAAACAATTCATAGACATTATATATCAAACTTTGTAAATAACATAACTACAAGAAATTACGAGATTTCTCGAACAAAAATCTTCCCTGCAACCGCAATGCTAAATCATCAATTATAGCATCATCATCATCTGTGTAATTAAGTTTTACGAAACCCTAATAAGTCATTTATCAAAATACCAGCAATGGACTATACTCTATATGGCCGTATCAGGTAAACAAAAACCAAACTAAAAAGAGATGACAGTGAAAAGGTATATTTAATATTGGATGCGTAGATTGTTTTATCAACTCACCTAGTCATCTATAAATGGGATATTGAGCAATAGTTTTCTGAATTTATGGAGAAATTAATTCTTTGTGGTATGAAAAAACTTATAATTAACTCGACTAACTAAAGGTAAACAAGAATTTGGAGGTCCTATGAGTGAGAGCTCTAGGGAGTGCGTTTGCGGTTTACACCCTCGGTATTGGTCTTAAAATGCCTTCCTAGTTTGGGGCCTAGGCCTTTTATTTGGGACCTATCAAATTCCTCTCCCACCAAATGGCTATGAGGTGTCAAACTTGACAAAAAGATTAATTTAGCCCAAAAAATTATCCTTCTACTAACCCATATAAATACTAATCCTTACTATTTTCAATAAAAAATCAAAAAAATCAAAACTAAAAAAAAAAAAAACTTTATATTCTCATCTAATCCTTCCAAATTCCATAAACCCTAATCAATTTTTTTTTTGATCTTCTTCTCCAACTATCTCCGATCCAACCAAGAAAAGGTAAATCTCTATCAACCCGTTCTTTTATTAGCATTTCTTAATTGATTTACAACTTCAGTTTTGAAAATCAAAATCTCTGAATTATCCGGAATCGATTTATGTGGATCTATCGTATCAACCGATTCTGCGTTTTGTTTTTCGTTCATGAAGAGCATGTTGAGAAATCGGTTTACAGGATGACTAGCATCGACCGATTCTGGGTAGAAATCAGAATATGAAAAGACATCACCAGAATCGGTTTTTATTTACGTGGTAATATACCGAATGTGAAGTTGTCTCTTCAGATTCCATTCACAATCAGTTCTTATATATGTACAGTCAAACCTTGATAAACGAATGTTCGACAAATGAATAACCTCGCCAAATAAATAATTTTTTCCGATCCTGACTTAGGCCAAGGTGATAAATGAATAATCTCGCTTAATGCATTAATGAATATAAAAAATTGAATCCTTAAAGGCCATACGTAAATATAAACGAATAATCACTAAATTATACATAAAAAATATATATATAAGAATAAATATGAATAACCTCGCCAAATAAATAATTTTTTCCGGTCCCGACTTTGGCCAAGGTGATAAATGAATAACCTCGCTTAATGCATTAATGAATAAAAAAAATTGAATCCTTAAAGGCCCTACGTAAATATATACGAATAATCACTAAATTATATATAAGAATAAACCGAAATACATAATCAGTAAATTTTACATAAAAATATATGTAAAAATAAACTGAAAAAATCATCTATGGTTGGTTGCAAGAAGTGGAAGGTAAAATGCAAAGTCTATCTTTTTATTTCACCCAAACCAAAATGCACCGCATCCTTAATTTATGCTTGCACAATTTCTGGAATATTTGCTCGTGTTGTAGCAAGTAATTTTTTAAAGTGACCATCCCTTCAAAGGCATCTTTAGATGATACATTTGATATGACACTACTATCATCTGGTTCGGGACCATTCTTAGTATTATTTACCGACTCAATAATTTCTTCGTCTGTTGGAGATTCCATAAATGCATCATTCTCGTTAGGATTGTTTAAAAGGTATTCGACGTCCATCACATTTCTATAACGTAATAACACTAGTTAATCCTTTGATATCGTCTTCAAATTAATTATTTTCTGGTTCGGGAACATCAATATCTTCAGACCGAATCTTAAACTGATGAAAAAAAATTTGTTATTTTTTTCCATCACATTAAATATGCAAGCCACAATAGCAAAATTAATAGCATCCAAAATCTTAATCTTTTCAAGATTTGGTAGGTCAAATTCAAGGCTTTGCAAGATGCTTGAACAAAAAAGATGCCGATAATGAACTTTGAATGTTCGAATAACCCCAACATCACATGGTTGAATTTTAGATGTGTTAGGGGGCAAGAATTTTGACCAATACCCTCTAGGTACACTTGTACATCTCTTTTATACAATTTAACTTCTTAATTAAGAAATGTCGTCTAAATAAATAAATATTCATTTATCGATAAATAAATAATCCCGCTAAACAAATATTTTTTCTTGGTCCCTAGGGTATTCATTTATCGAGGTTAGACTGTACCATATAAACTGATTCTTAGAGTTTCATTTTCCTGTGTGTTTTTGTAGTTAGAATCGGTTACATGTATTGCTTTATAAACCAATTATGTGGTTTGATTTTTTTGTTGTAGATATGGACTTCGGTCATCTGAGCTTCTTTAACCGCCCCATGTAGAAAGAGGATGGTGCCAGAAAACCGGAGATCGTGGAAAGGAGCATGCACAAGTTCGCATTTGGAAGGAAGACCAAGTTGGAGCAGACGTTGAAACTTGCAGACCAACTTTCAATGGAAGAGCTGATTGAGCTCATCCGATTTTCCAGAAGGAGGAAGAATGAAATTGCAGCACAGAGGGCAGCAGACGCTAAGGATGATACCCCGTGGGAAGAAATGTTTGGTGTTGTTGCAGCAGCTGCTGCTGAAGATGCTTCTGCCGATGCCGGTGGTGCTGGAGCTGAAAATGACGTTGGTGCTGCTGATCCTTGATAACATTATATTATCATAACTATTTAAGTTTGAATTATCATGTTTATGGTTTGGATAATTATGTTTCTTGTTTTTGGATAATTATATTTTATATTTTAAGTTTGGATGATTATGTTTTAAATTTAGATTACTATGTTTATGATTAGATTATTATGCTTGAAAAATGGCAGAACAAGTTTATGCAGGCTACATACTTTGTTTTGCAAATACAGGCACACAATCGTACTATACGACTGCACCTATAAACCGATTGTTAATGCTCTATCATTGAATCAGTTTATGTGGGTGTCAGTATAATCTGATTCTTAATGCATCATAAATATCAGTTTTTTTGTATTTTTTTTAGTTAGAATCAGATTACATGTGCAAATATATAAACCGATTATAATCGGTGGAAAGTTCTATTTTTTTTTGTTGATTTTCAGGCACAATTGGTTTATGTTGCCATATTCAGAGACCGATTCTTTTGGGAATGAAAACATAATCGGTTTATATGGACATTCGAGAAGACCGATTGTGCCAAATTATTTCGTTTTTTTTTTTCCCGAAAAAACTAGTTGTTGGGGTCTTTCTCTGTATAAAGAGACCTCATCATTGGACCCAATTTGCCTCAAACTTGCTCATTCTATTTGCTCCTACTCCATATACTCCACAACTACTCATTTCATACCTCCACATACAAGAAATGGAATCGTTTGACTCCGCGGAAGATTTGGCAATCACCAAAGGATTGTACGTCGAAAGTCGAATTGATCACCAAAGTATTATGGGAACCCGAATAGAAGAAGTATTCAACAAATCCATGATAGGCACCAAGTCATCCTAGATGCGATAGTTGCTTTTATAGCTATCCAACGACGGATTTTAAGCGTTGGCACTTTAGCATGTCCCTTCAACAATTTTTGAGTATTTTTTATGGTTTATTCAACATGATCTACTTTTGTAAATTTGTAACTAGCAAAGTAAGTTTGTATTGTATTTTTGTAGCATGAAGTCGTGAAAGCGCGCTACTTGGAGGAAAGAGGGACGCATTCACATTTGACGAAAGCGATCACTTCATGGTATCCAAAATTTAGGAGTACGGGCCGGACTTTATGGTGGGTGAATCGGACTCGGATACCTCGGAAGAAGATTGATAGTTATAGTCGTTTTGTGTAGGTTTTGTGGGTACACCTCTTGTAAACCCTCACGAGACTATAACTCGTCCACTAGGCTCACCTAGGGGTTCAAAGACTTGATGCACGTACTAAGTGCATCCGTGATTTCTACGAAAAGGAGTGGATTTCAAATGAATGATTTTTTTTCTTACGAAAATGAAACAATCAGTTTATATATGACGCCAAAAATACCAATTACGAGAATCAGATTTTATCTGTGCATACTTTAACCGATTCTTGGTGCCCTTCTTTAATACCAAAGAACACTACCCAAAATCGGTATAAGAGTGCATTAACGTAAACCAATTCTGGGTAATACTTCCGAATAAAAAAATAAATTTTTTTTGGTTGTTTAATGTGTTGAAGATCGATTTATATTAGTTCATTTCACATCTAACACGGTTAATTAACACCAAAAACGAATAATTAACACTAATTAATGAGAAATAAAATGGATAGTAAAATAATAGTTGGACAAGAATTGTGTGAAATTTATTTTTGATCATTTAGTAATATGCCCCAAATAAATGGCCTAGGCCACGTACTAGGAAAGTTAAAATGACCGTTCATATTGGGGAATATCTAGTGGATCATGAAATCTGCCAAACAATTAGCAAACTAGTGGTGATTGTAGATAAGAATTCTTAAGCTTGGGATGTCAAGAAAAATTAAAATTTTATGGAAAAAGCAAAGTCCAACCCTCACTTTCTTTTATCCTTACGAAAACCTAATAACATTACCTTTTTCTCATATAGTTTAAAGTCATAAAACAACAAAATGTACTACAAAAAAGCTTTAAATTTATTTTCTAGCAGAGAAAAATAATAAAGTTTAAATCTTTAAGTACAACACCAACCAAACAGAGCCTACGTATTTATTTATGAAAGTAGTACTGCCGAAATATTAACATCATATATGTACACGTCGGTATTATATATGTAAAGGAATGATGGTAAGGAATTCCATCCACTGCTAGGAGTCTTTCAAAAGAATTCTGTTTGAATGTCTAACAGTAAAGTGGAGGCCCACTAAACATTCCTTTGATATGTACTTGTGTAGTATGTTTTTATTTTAGCTACTAGACCCAAAACATGCAGGCAGGCTTATTGCATGTCACGGATTGAAGATCCCCTTAGGATATGAAAAAAAGTGGGTAGTCGTTGGAAAAATTTAATGGGACCACCATTACCACCACCACATCAATGACAACTTTAATCAAACGATCCCCTTTTGTACATATTCCTACGCAACAAAGAGTTTCCAATATTTCAACTCTTTAATTATCGTTTTTTTCCGTCCATATGTACCAATAGATGTGAGCTGGACGAATGCAGTTTCAAGGTTCTGAAATCGCGATCTGTGTTTGTTTCTGGTTCTGTAATTGAATCATATATGGGGTGACTGACTGGTGAGAAAAATTACAGAAGTTTGGCTTATGTTTTTATCCCAGCGGCTTTCGGTCAGGAAGTACCACGAAGCTTTTAGCTGCATGTCGACTTGAATTGTCTCTCAAATTGCATATTGCATTATGCATATACCCTTTCATTTCACAGATAAGTTTGCTTGGTTTTATATAAGGACTAGATTTGTGTCCATGTCACGCACCGAGCATTTTTTTCTTTTAACTTGGTATGCGCGGGGTTTCATTCTGTTTCGTGGTGATGCATTTTTGATTTGAAGTGCGCGAGGCTTCGTCCCGCCCCGTGGCAATGTATTTTTGATTTGGTATGCGTAGGGCTTCGCCAGCCCCGTGGCGACGTATTTTTGATTTGGTGTGGCTGAGCGAATTCATTAAATAGGTAGATAAAAGATACAAAATATTATTATTCTGAAGCATAAGATACGAAATATGTACGAATTTATTTGTTTTTTCCTTTTATTTCGCAGAAAATATGCGTGAAATACGTGTTCTTTTTTTCCTTTATGTATTAATTTGGAGAAAAAAAAATTCATAATATAATAGATACCCGATTTTCAAATTGAATTTGGACTTCCATAAAATTCCAAAAACAGTAAGTAAAAAGTTTGTTTCTTTTCAAATTACAATCTTATCCATCTTTACTGTGATATTGTACAACATACAAAAATATGTAAAATGTACATTCCTTACTTACCCTTCTCATTCAAGAAAGGCACAACTATTTTACTCAATGCACATGATTTTATGCATCAGACAACTTTGAACAAATTGCTTTTGATTTTGTCCGATTAAGAGCTGAGCGTTGTGTGTATTTTAATATATATTTTTTTTCGAAGAAGAGATTATATTAAAAAGAAAAAGAGAAGAACAAATTACAAAGTTGATCACTCATTCATGAGAGTTTTCCAATTGCTCCAAATAAGGGGAACACATATAAAGGAATCAATATCGCAAGACCATAAAACTACAATTTGCTTAACAAGATCAATATTTTCCTCAACACTTTTCTGGCGACCACCAACAACTCTCCCATTCCGCTCATTTCGTAAGATCCAACAAATAGCGTAGTAGATAATCTTTCATACCTCCTTTCCCCTTTCTTGTAACACATTGGTAACCCATGCTACAAACAAAAGGAACAAAGTTCCAGGCATCGGCCATGATATTTTAAAAGCCTTGATAAAATAATCCCATATCGCAAAAGAGTACGGATAATGAAGAAATATGATCAGAAGTTTATTTTTCGTCGTTACAAAGAACACACAAATCACTTTGAATGTCTCTAGTAGGGATCGAATCGTGAAAACTAGACCAAAGAATGAAGCTTATCTTGTTTGGAATAATGTAGATGATAATCGAAGTTGCAAGGGGGTAGATGGCTTCCAAAACCTTGTAGCACTTCTTAGCATTAAAATTCTCCATAATCTCCACTTCATCATCGGCTTCCACTAACTCCGGAACTGGGTAACAGTCTGTCTTGTTAGAGCACTGCTCGGTCGAAATCGCAAGCGTTGCTTTCTCAAGCTTGTTTGTCAAGTTTAGTTGTCAAAACTATAAGTCTTGATTTCTAGTCTACTTATAGCTACGTCTCAGATTAGGATAGAATGTGTAGTTGAGCTTTAGACTTCACGGCGTTCATCGATTGAAGACGGAGAACTACTTAGCGGAGCTTGTGGAACTTCATCAACAAAAGGTATGTGGAGACTTGAACTCATCTATCACTCAGAAGTCTATTTCTATTATATCTCTTATCGAGACAAAATTCGTATAGCTATATAGACTTTACTTTATACACATTTGATATTTCAAGTTGAGTTTAACTCGCTTACATATTTCTCGAAATATGTGTTGGTAAGCTTTTGCTTTAACCAAGTTCATCTTTTATTCTTGACGAAATTCAAAAGATGATTATGTGAAAATCGCCTGGTAACATCTTATATGATTTGTGTGAGACAATCATTTGATATAGACTCAGAATGTTTCGTATTGATCTATTTATCACTTGAAAATTGCTTTGAAGTTAATAGTTTATGTGAAACAGCTATTCCCGTCTTCTAAGAATGTTTGAATGATTAAAATGGAGTTCAGAACGATTAACCATTGATTGAATATAACACAGTATGCGTACTTGTATGCTAACTGTTGCAAGTTACTCCAATTCCGGGAACCATAGTATGCATACCCGTATGCGTACTGGTTTAACAGTTGAAGTCCGGGAACTTAGTATGCATACCCTTATGCGTACTTCCTTAACATTTCAAGTCCGGGAATTTAGTATGCGTACCCGTTTGCACACTAATTCAACTGAGTTCGGTCGTGAATGACAGTATGCGTACCCGTTCGCATACTGGCGGACATACCAAGTCCGGAACTCTAAGTATGCGTACCCATTTGCATACTTGACTAGGTTAAGTTCTAAAATCGGTTTATTCGTGAACAAATACATTTATATAATAAGGAATGCAATCTTTGCATACTTGAGTAGGTTAAGTTCAAAATCGATTTTGCTTCAATTGTGTCTTGTATATTTCTATGAGAATATAAATAACTGAACAACTCTATAACTAGTTTTATTTGAGTCATTTGAACTAGTTGTGATTAAGATGAACAAGGTTGATATGAAAGTGTTCATATGGATAACTTCGGTGAACTATTGTTGAGCCAACTAAGTGTACACGTTTAGGTACGATTAACCATATCTAAATATAAGTACATTTCATTTGTGTGTAACAAGCTAAGTCAATCTAACGGTTGAAAGATATTAGCTTGAATCTAATCAGGTTTTCATCTAATAGTGAATATTGAATGCTTTGTTACCAAGGTAACATTGATTGCAAACCCCAATTTGAAGATTATATAAGGGATAACTCTAGCAACTGGGAAACCTAATCCCCACACCTACTGTGTGATACTAGTTGCCACTAGAGTCGATTCTCCTTTAATCTAAGTTTTTCTAAAACCATTATAGGTTAACGACTTAAAGAATTCATTGGGATTTTGAAGCCAGACCCAACTATTTTCTCTGTAGTTGCGTGTTCTGATCTTACTTAGTTCTATCGTATTGAGTACTATCTTCTCTAACATTTGCTCGAGATTCACAAACATCTTCGTCGTGTTCCGCTTCCATACGGTTAAGATCATTGTGAGGTGATTGATATTACTAGGTCATTCTTCGGAATATAAGTATGGTGTATCAATTGGTTCCTGTTCACCTTGATTTATCAAAAGACGGAATAAAAACTCGCAGGTATTTCTATAGGAGACAGATTTATCTATTAAATAGACTTTTCTGTGTGAGACAGATTTGTTTATCAAGTCTTCGGCTTTGGGTCGTAGCAACTCTTAGTTGTGGGTGAGATCAGCTAAGGTAATCAAGTGCGTAGAGTCCTGCTGGGATTCAGATGCGTAAGGAACGCGAATATACCTTAATCAGTATGAGATTGGTTAGGGCTCAACTACATTCCAGTCCGAAGTTAAATTGTAGTAGGATAGAGTCTGTAGCGGCTTAATATAGTGTGGTGTTCAAATCTGGACTAGGTCCCGGGGGTTTTCTGCTATTGCGGTTTCCTCGTTAACAAAATTTCTAGTGTTTGTGTTATTTCTTTTCTGCATTATATTTTCTATATAATTGAAATATCACAGGTTGTGCGTAGTTCAATCAATTAGATAATCCAACCTTTGGTTGTTGATATAAATTGATTGACACTTGAATATTGGTCTTTGGTACCGTTCAAGTTGTTTCTCATAATAATCAGGCTCATGGATTTCTATATGTTTGATTTGCTGATTACATTGAGAACTAAAGATAAAACTCTTGGATGTATTTTCCTTGATTGAGTCTGATTGTCTAGTTGATTTTCTTAGAAGTATATTAGAGTTAGTTCATACAGATTTCCTAAGCGAAATATTGGGTGTGGTTGTTAGACCCCCGCTTTTTCAATTGGTATCAGAGCAGGCAAACACGCTAAGACCTTATAAGTCTGTGTTTGTAGCAATCTGATTATTATGAACGAGTCTATCTCTAATAACGTACCAGTTCAGAAATTACCAGACGATTCTGAAAGCTTGGATCCACCTGAGAAAACTGACACATCTAAGTCAATATCTAAACATTCTCTTGATTTAGAAAATGTTAATTGGGAAACACGCCTAGAAGAACAGTTGGATGAACTTTCTGATGAAGGTGATTCAGATATTGATAGAGATGTTGATGAGGAAGTCTCAGAGTATTTTAAGCTATTCAATTCGTTGAAAAAGAAGAAGATGACAACTTCTCATGTCACGCCTCTTCTGACTTCTCTCTGTCTAGAAAACAAGAAATTGAAAAGGATTTACGGAGGACTTTGTGTTATGAATCGCTCTTGCGAATCGATCCTCAAAGATTTTGAGGAAAACCTGAGTACAAGTCACTTGAATGTGATAACGTTTATCAAAAATACTTCTTGTTGGAAGAGAAACTTGCAGAAACTAAAGCAAGGATTAACTCTCAGCAAGCAAGTTTTAATGACAGAGAAAGCGCTTATTTCACTCGAGAAAAACGCCTTGAGGATGATTTAGTTGTTGCTCTTTATAAAATCAAGATGTTGAAAGATGACTTGAAAAAGTTCAATACTAGTTCAAGCAAATTAACCACTATGCTAGGAGCAAGTAAAAATCATCGTGATACACGAGGATTGGGCTATAAGGGAATAAATGCTCCAAGTACTAGCAAAGAGGTAAAATTTGTCAAGGCTAGTGATTCTTCTCAACAAAAGGTTCTCACTGATGGCAAAAGTGAAATACCTTCACCGGCAGTTAAGGTTCAAAAGAGCAAAGTTTATCAACCACCAAAGACAGCACATACGAATCCGGGTAAGAACATTCCTTATATTTGCCATTATTGTGGAAACAAAGGTCACCTAAAATAGAGATGTCGTTTTTGTATAAGGAATGAGAAACTTCATGATGTTCTTGTTTGGGCATCACAAGAAATTATGAAACCAAGATCATATGTTAAGGCTAATCCCCTTAACATTGCAGGTTGTAACTGTCCAACCTTTAGGAGAAGGAATCACTACTGTGATAAACCTAGATTTGCCTATAAACGTCATAAAAAGCCTTTTCACAATCGTAATGATTATCAAAAGGATAACTTTGTAAAGACGAAGACAAGATCCGATGCTCCCAATTGGAGAAAGACTAACTTGCAAAAGAATAGTCAATCCAATTCTCTTCCGAGAATTCTAGAAGAGAGTAATAGGAAGAAGGTTCTGGTTGTTCCTAAACGCACTCAGAAGTGGATACCAAAGAAATTCAATGATGCTTTGAGTGTGAAAAGGAATGATCTCCCAAAAAATTCCATGACTATGAAGAAGGAAATATCCATGATGTTGGAACTTAAAAAGTTCTTTAGAAAGATGGATTTGGATGTAAAAGGTTCTAAAAGAGGTTTCTTTCATAATAACCCAAAAGTGAAACGGAATAAGCCAAAAACTATAGATGGTGAAAAATCCATAGTTACAGAAAAGTCTGTTTCAGTCACTTGTGGTGAGCAAGACATTGTTCACCTCAACACAACTTGATTATGTTGTAAGTGTATCCTCACCAAGGAATGCCCTATTATGTATACTGTGAGGGAAGAACGAGTATTGGGGCGCACAAATTATGTTTGGTAAGACTATAGAATTTGATTGGATTCCTCTAAAAAGGTATGTCTATAAACTTGAGCAAATTTTTGTTTTTATTATTTGCTTTAAGTACTAATAATGATCCATGTACCTTGTATATCGTTCATGTCTACCTAACTTGATTTGTGTTTAAGGTTCTTAAATGTTTAGGTTTGAAAATAGTAGTTCGGGATGCTTGGCCTTCATGGTACACATACCAGGTATGCATAGCGTCATTTGAATTTAAAATCCAGGGACTTCATTTCGCATACTGGTATGCATACCCGTTTGCAAACTGGCCTGTAGACGTCAAATTTTTGACAACTTGTTCACCTTGATTTATAAGTCCGGTGTATCAATTAGTTGTTGTTCACCTTGATTTATCAAAATACGGAACAAAAACTCGTAGGTATTTCTATGGCAGACATATTTATCTATCCAATAGACTTTTCTGTGTGGGACGGATTTGTTTATCAAGACTTCGACTTTGGGTCGTAGAAACTCTTAGTTGTGGGTGAGATCAGCTAAGGGAATCAAGTGCATAGAGTCCTGCTGGGATTGAGAGGCGTAAGGAACGCGACTGTACCTTAATCAGTATGAGATTGGTTAGGGCTCAACTACATTCCAGTCCGAAGTTAACTAGTAGTAGGCTAGAGTCTGCAGCGTCTTAATACAATATGGTGTCCAAATCTGGACTAGGTCCCGGGGTTTTTCTGCATTTGCGGTTTCCTCGTTAACAAAATTTATGGTGTTTACGTTATTTCTTTTCCACATTATATTTTCTATATAATTGAAATATCACAGGTTGTGCGTAGTTCAATCAATTAGATAATCCAGCCTTTGGTTCTTGATATAAATTGATTGACACTTGAACACTGGTCTTTGGTACCGTTCAAGTTGTTTTTCATAATAATCAGGCTCATGGATTTCTATCTGTTTGATTTGCCAATTACATTGGGAAACAAAGATACAACTCTTGGATGTGTTTTCCTTGATTGAGTCTGATTGTCTAGTTGATCCTCTTGGAAGTATATTAGAGTTAGTCCATACAGATTGCCTAAGAGAAATATTGGGTGTGGTTGTTAGACTCCCACTTTTTCAGTACTTGGTACCCTCTCCTTTCCAATTGGTATCTGAGAAGGTAAACACTATTAGACCTAACAAGTATGTTTTTGTGGCGCTCTGAATCTATGTACAAGATTTTTATCTCTATTAACGTGCCACCAGCTTTCAATGGCACAAATTACTTATGGTGGAAAATAACTATGCGCTCATTCCTTCAAGCTCGCGATTTTCAAACATGTGTTCTTGTTGTAAAGGGGTATAATCCTCTAACAGTTCGAGATGGCGAAATAACTATTACTAAGGACATAGCTATTTATAGTGAAACTGAGGTCTGTGTTGTACAACATAATTATCAACGATTAAATGATATTATCCATGCCATAATCCAAGATCTGAAATATCATGTGTCTATGTGCACTACATCGAAGCAAGCTTGGGATGTCTTAGAAACTGTATTTGAAGGGAATACCTCATGAAAGGAAGCAAAGCTTCAAAACCTAACATCTTAATGGGAAAACTTTTGTATGGATGACGAAGATTCGTTTGAGGAATTTAATCACAAGTTATCCGAGATAGTGAATGCCTCTCATGCGTTAGGTAGGTTTATTTCCGAAAGGGATATTGTGATGAAAATTCAGGGATCTTTACCAGCTCGATATGAGTCTAAAAAACATGTCATCATTGAAGGTTCGACCTTGTAACACTTTCCAGAAGCACCTCATTGGAAAGTTAAAGATCTTCGATCATGAACGTGACACTGAGGCTGGAAAAGATATTGCCTTCAGAGCATTAAAAAAATTCAGGTATTTGATAAAAGTGAATATGTTGGTGCTTATAAGAAACATCTTGTTGACGATTACGAATTATCATATAAAAATCTTGACAAATACGTATCTCTTATCACAAGACAGTTTAAAAATCTTCCCGTGAAGAGAAATAAACGTTTCTCCAAAGAGCCTCCCTCATCATCAAACTAGCCACACAATTGTATTCCACCTAAAAACAAGGACGCTAACTATAATGATGATGAGAATATGCCTCAATGCTTCAAATGTAGAGGGTTCGGTCGCTTTGCTAATGAGTGTCAAGATCGTATAAAATACTAGCAGTAAGGGTCTTATTGCAACACTTGATGGATCATCTGATCAGTATAACTCTGAAGAGGAAGGAATTTCCAGTGTTGCTCTCGTGGTTAAATCTGTCAATTTTGATGAATATAACAATACTCACATTAATCTTGACAACCTACTTGATGATTTTTCATCAAATACTCTGGAGGATATAATGGATTTTTCACTTGTTAATGCTGTAAATATTTCAAGGCCATCACAAATGTATATGTCATCAAAAACTGACGGTGTTCCCGAGACTTTGTCCAACCGAACATGTCCATATTATATCTCTGAGGGACACGATCTCAAATAGTGCTTCAAGTGAAAACAAAAATTAAGGTATGTTAACAAAATGCAACGAAGGGTTAGTCGCTTGACAAATTTGCTTCAACTCTTCCAAAAGTCAAATTTATCCATGGTATGTAAAGTTGTAGCTTCTTCTCCTAAACATGTGAATGATTTTAAGACAAAGGATAAACCTAAAGGGAAGAAGAGATCTAGATCCAAACGATTAAGAAAAAGGGATGTTAACAAACCGGTGCAAGAATCTAATGGTGAGCTCACTAGTGGTCACCTGACAACTTGATTGTGTTGAAAACTGCATTCTTGTCTCACGTGCCCATTAAAGAGACAAGAACTGTACAAAATAAGGGCTTTGGATCAAACTATACTTAGTTTGTGTCTTGAATATTATTACTTAAAATTTCATCCTTGATATTTTATTCTTTTAATAACGTGGGGGCTCTAGTTTTATGTCATCCTTTATCAAATAAAATTCAGTGTTGAAATTTTCTCCATTAAGATATGTACAATACATATATCTCGTCTCTTGTCTGGTATTTTACCTAATTACGTAACTGCAATGTCAAATCATTCTCTATGCAACCTATGAAAATTCTATGACCTGGTGCTACCACATTGCAAAACAGTGTGTCCAAAATGTAATGACTCGATGTGGGTATCAATTAATCTGTTGGTCTCAGTATAAAATTCTCCCTGCCAATCTGACTCCTAAGTAAGAAACGGGAACATGATCCATGGGAATTTTTACCCGACTAGCTAAGATTTTGCGTATGTTATTAGAAAAATTAACTAACTTGGTATTTAAACTTTAAATTCTTTCATGAGTTAATGAAGTTTTCATATATTCTTGGGATATATATTTTACCTCAATTAACATATTCATTATTATCTTTAACTCAGGTAATGATATTAAAGACTTTTCGCTGTACAAACTTTAAGAAAGGTTAAAATTGGTATTTCTCCTTTCTTGTTTGATTTATAGTTCTTGAACGAAGTCCTTAAATAAGATTAATTATAAAAAATTATGAAACTCCACATAGTATATTTTCTAGTTAACTCCTTGTAGGAATTTTATTCTTATTTTTTTAAGGAGGAACACTAGCATTTGGGGTAGCCTATTTATGTGTTTTTCATTAGTTATTCCAGATACTATCATCTTGCAACGATTAAAGTTTATTTATTTAAATTTTATTTTGGAGATAATTGCAATACCTAATCTTTATAGATCATTATGTGCATTACTTATTTTGGGAGATTTGTTCTTTGCTATCATATTTCTGGTGATTAGAACAGATATCTCATGTGTTCTGATATGTGAAGCTCTTAAGTACTCTTTGTGTTCATTACTAAAACATTAGAGTGAACTTTTTTTTGAGAATTACAATATTGATCTTCCCACAATTGCACTTTTGTGAATATATTGCAGGGACTCCGTAAGATGTTCTTAGTTGTCGCCTTTCCTCCCCGAAACCATAACTGAAAGGGAATAAGATCGAGAACTTTAATCTCTACGTCCGTACATGGCTAGAGAAGATATAGTTCTTATGTTGAGTCACATCGCTTAAATTACGTTCTTTATTCGTATCTGGCCTAGAGAATTGTTTTTGTCGATGATTATATTTCTCACGAAAGTAGTGTATCTTAGTGCCTCTAACATTAAGATAGTTGGTTTGAACTTCTTTGTTCCTAACTGGCGAGAAGAGAGAAAAATATTTGGATACAAATTTCTTTTGTTCGTAATGGAGAGTAAATTTGTTAATGTCCAAGAAAATCCTTCTCTCGCAGTTAGAGAAAGGTCTCTCATGTTGTTATTTTTGGTATGACATCAAATGGGTGGTGGGTGGGGGGGGAGTTTAATTTGAACTTGTGCTTAGTTGGTATATCTTTGTGGGGAGTGTGGATGTGGAATTGTAGGAGATGACTGTACCTTTATGAAAATGAGAGGGTAACTATTACACCACCAACTTTTTCGTTCGGGAACCTATACAGACGATCCTTATACAATCTATAAGTTCATTTATGAAATTGTATTTAAGATTATCTTAATAAGGTAAACCTAGTATGTGTCGGAACTGTTCATGAACCTAATTCCAACAAGAACAAGTCTTGTAATCTATATTTCAATATACGAATTCAACAAAACGAGGCAAGTAGGTTCTTTACATTTTAGATAATACTATCTAGGTTTAAATACGTACGACCTGTGATATTTCAATTATAAAAATAAAACAATATAACGCGGAACATAAATAACACAGAAACCAGAGATTTTTGTTATCGAGGAAAAATACAATCTTGTAGAACAACCCTGGTACCTAGTTCAGATTGAACACTCACTGATTTAAGCTGTAACACCAATTACCTACTACCAGATTTTGGGACTAAATGTAATACCTTCTTCAGTTGTATTTGTGCACCTGTAGAACTTCTAGCAGACCACCAATTCTCTTTAGGAATTCCTCTTGTAAACCTTCTAGCAGAACCCAAATTCTCTTTAGAAGATACTCTTGAAGATCCTCTAGCACAATGTTAATTCTTTTTAGAAGATACTACTCAACAATTAGGTTTTACGGTTCCACAACATAATTGGTTATTCCTTACAAGATCACTTATAAAAATCTAGAGATATCTTGATCTATCAAATCTAGCTTCATGAAAAACACCTAGAAACAGGTTCCATAACTATCAAACAAGATAGCTTCCCCGTGCTTTACGGTCCCCATGTAAAGTCTTTTCAAACCCCACTCTTGTTCGTGAAGAACAAAGATATGAAAAACAATCTTATGCAACACACACACAATTTTTCAAGGATAGATTGTGTGGTTACATGAAACCCTTATTTATAGTGAATGATCAAGGCTAGGTTGCTTGGAAATAAAGCTACCTTGTGTCTAAGAAAGGAAACACCCAAATACTTGACCAAAATAGGATTTTAGTCAGACATTTTGACATTCATAGTTTTGGTTCGCGAACTGTTCCCAAAAGTTCGTGTACAATTTCCTATCCACGAAATCAATCTTA
The DNA here is from genome assembly GCF_003573695.1 of Papaver somniferum. Classification (NCBI taxonomy): domain Eukaryota; kingdom Viridiplantae; phylum Streptophyta; class Magnoliopsida; order Ranunculales; family Papaveraceae; genus Papaver; species Papaver somniferum. The sequence continues at coordinate 59,660,451 of NC_039364.1, read as the reverse complement.
GCATACTTATAAGTGTTGATTTAATAAATCACTCGTAACTTCTTCGTTATAACTCGGATATGAGTGATTCTTGGCTCGTTCCATTGATATTCTCATTCCCTACAACATGAGGACCTTTCTAGTGATAAAGTTCATTCTTATAAAAGTCATGGTTCAAATATTCTCGAGTGTATATATAAATATATACTTACCGTCATAGGAATTATTCCATAGAGTGAGCACTTGTTTCAATATATATAGAGGTAAAGTAAATAAGAGAATGAAGAGTTTGTTACTAACCTTTAATGAAGTTCTCCAAGATGTCTTCATGTAGTCTTCAATCTCCATTATTCAAGGATATCTTTGATTCTATACTCTACTTGTTAAACCTAGTCTAGTCCAAAACTGACTTTAGTGACTAAATCAAGAACGTGTTTTGTCATCTAAATTTGGAAACTAACTTGATATACCAGTGCTAGTGGGTTCAGTCGAGTAATGATCTAACACTTTATCTCTCATTGATGAAGACACTAAGTTTACTTGGTGGAATCGTTTAAATAAAAATTTGGCATGTTATCTATAGTCTCAATAACTCTTTTGCATAATTCATCACGATCTCTTGTTTTTTGCCTTTGCCGATTTCATTGACAAAAAAGGGGGAGAATTATTTAGTAGTTTTCTACTATAACATATGGCTTTTCGGAACATTATGTAATGAGGACTAGATTATATACTATAGGTTTTACCTATTATGCAAAAGAGGTAAGTAAAAGCTAAGGGGAAGAACATATCACCATAGTATTGCTTCAAAGTTTTGTCACAATTGGACTTTGAGGAAGGTAACAATACTATCCATCCACATAATAACTGTTCAGTTGAATGATTGTATTATTCTAGAAAATCTCGAAACGAGTATTCCTATAAGTTGTTATCCTTACTGATCTTCAACAATAAAGGTGCCAAAACGATCATATACAGAACCATAGAAGAATTTGAAGAACTAAGAATTCAAGACGATGCTGAAGGACCAAAGAAATCAAGCATGATGCATTTTGGGCTGAAAAGTTTATTTATTTTTGTTAGAGCACTGCTTGGTCGAACTCGCAAGTTTTGCTATCTCAAGCCTGTTCTCACATTTAGTTGCACAAAACTATATCTTTATTTCTTGTATACATATTAGTTAGGTCTCAAACTAGGATTAGAGTGTGTAGTTGAGTATGAGACATCACTGAATCACCTATTGAAGATGGAGGACAACCGAAGACATTTGGAGAAATTCATCAACAAATGGTGTATGGAGACTGAACCATCCTATTACTCAAATATCCACCTTTCTATCTTTGAGACTAAGTCGTATGACTATGTGGACTTTAAACACTGCATATAAGAAATTTCGAGTCAAGCTTGTCTTGTTAAATATCTCGAAATATGATAAAGCAATAGTCATTCATATACTTGTATGGATTTAGTTAAGAACAATTTATTTTTTATGAACTAAGTTACGATTCAAGTTAATCATTTGAAAATATCCCGAGCGATGATATTCGTCATTGATGTCATTTTGGAATGTTTCGAATTGATTAGAATAGAGTAATAAAACAACTGAAAATCTAGATACACGGACGGTACACGTACTGGCGTAATTGTATTGGTTCCGGATCGGTGGTACGCATACCCAGTACGCGTACTGGTGTAGCTCTAGTTCGGTAATGGTTCATGGTACAGTACCCAGTATGCATAGAAAAACAACATAAGTTCGTGAATTGGCTTATAGTACAGGTACCCAATACACATACCAAAATAGCCCGAGTTTGAAAATTGACTTACGATACACGAACCCAGTATGCGTACCAAAATGTATATTCTGTTATGTGATTTCAAGTCGAATTTCTCACATGCTTATGTGAAACCCAAATCAGAGTTTCATCTAAATAGAGAAAGTGTTTGCTTAGCTTGATTCTTAAGCGACATTCGATCTTGAAAGTTTTTAAATAGAGAGACTTAAATAACTAGAAAATTCAATGCCTGACACTTTCATGTGTCCTAGTTGTATGCTAGAGTCATCCTCTATTAACCTAGGTTTCCTCTATAAAACATAATACGTTAACGACTTAAAGATTTCACTTAGGAATTCGTGAATCCGGCCTGACTATCTTTTACTTTGATAGTTCGTATATCCTGATCTTGCTTTTATGTTATCGAGGTTTTCACAATCTCTTTCAGGCAAGATAAGTAATAATCGTAAAGTAGATATCTAATAACGATTATTAATTGAACTCATCTAATATTGTTCTCGTGAGGTGAGTAATAATCTAGGATGCCCTTCGAGGGTCATAAGTTCCAGATCTTGATATTTGCTAGCCTTATCTATTGAAAACTGATTTCCTCACCTTGATCTCAAACGAAAATCATATATGCTTATCTGTTAGAGGTAGATTGGTATCAAAAGTCTTCACTTAGGTTGAAGCAACTCTTAGGATGTAAAGGACGTCAATTAAAGGAATCAATTACGTAGAACATTGCGAGGTTCAAGAGACGTAAGGAGCGCGACTGTGACTAAATCGCTTGGAGGGTGGATTCGGTCTCAACTACATTCCAGTCCAAAGTTCTGATAGTATGCTAGTGTCTGTAGTGGCTTAATACAATTTGATGTTCAAATCTAGACGTGGTCCCGAGGTTTTTCTGCAATTGTAATTTACTCGTTAACAAAACTTTTTGTTCCTGTGTTTTTCCTTTTTTGCATGATATCGTTTATTTTTATAATAGGATTAGCACAAGTAGTACGTAATTAATCGTAGTTATATAATCCATATTCATTGTGATCGATTATAAGAACTTTTTCTTGTAGAATTCGTATCTTGAAAGATAGATAACAAGTTTTGTACTTGGCAGAACTCCTATCCGATTATTATATTCAACTAGATTGAGCTTGGATATTGATAATTGGAATCATCCAAGTACTCTCACGGTTATATCATGTTCACAGACTTCTTGTCTAGAACTTTCTGATTGTAAGAAAAAGAGATATAAACTCTTTGTACAATTTTTTTCAAGGATCATTAAGTTGGTGTACTTGGAATTATATTAAGGTTTTTTCCATACAAGTTTCCGAACGAAAATGTTGGTGGTGTACTTGGTAACCTATCTTTTTAAATTGGTATCAAATCAGGAAAACACGTTAAAACCTAATAAGTATGTGTTTGTGGCGATCTGAATTTATGGATAGAAGTACAATCTATATAAACGTACCTCCAACCTTCGGTGACACAAATAACTTATGGTGGAAAGTTGCTATGCAGTCATTCTTACAAGCCCGTGACTTTCAGACATGGATTCTTGTTGTAAAGAGGTATAATCCTTCAACAGCTGTAAACTGCTACCAAAGACATAGCTGATTATAGCGATATCGAAATCAGTGCTTCAAAGAATAATTCTGATGGGTTAAATGCTATTACCCATGCCATAAGCCAAGATCTTTAACACCATGTGTCGACATGCACTATGTCGAAAGATGCTTTGGATATCTTATAAATCGTATTTGAAGGGAATACCTCAGTGAAAGAAGCCGGGATTCAAAACTAACTTTTGACTAGGAAAACCTTCGTATGACTGATGAAGATTTTTTCACAGACTTTAATCACAAAGTGTCTGAAATTATTAATGCATCTCATGCATCGGGTAAGACTATCACCGGAAAGGATATTGTAAGGAAAACTCTGAGATCTTTGCCACCTCGATACGACTCTAAGAAACATGCCATTGAGGAAGGAAACGACCTCGCCACACTTTCGCGAAACAGTCTCGTAGGAAAGTTAAAAATCTTTGATCACGAGAAAAACATGGCTAAGGATAAAGCTTCTGCTCGAAGCTGTGACCATTTCAAGTCCACCTCCTCCAAATGTAGGCTTATCTTGAGAAGACGAGTGTTATGACGATCATGATGATATAGACACTACCATGTCTATCATTACACAATAAGTCACAAATCTCCTAAAGAAGCAGAGAGACAGACAATCTGGGAAACGATTCTACAGATCTAGTGCTCATATGACACTTTCTCAAGATGAAAATCTTTTTAGTGCTTTAAATGTGGTGGTTTCGGCCATGTTCAAAAGGAATTCCCAAGTAAGGAATACTATCAAGGAAATAATGCTCTAATAGTTTCTCTTGATAATTTTGATGAGCATCTATTTGAAGACTATGCAGAATATTCAGCTTTCATAGCAGAATCATCTGTAGATCCTCATTCTGATTCAGATGACGAGTTAGATAAAGAGATTCTAAAATTCTTGAGTAAAAATGAAGAAATTCACCGAGAAAACCTTCGTCTTCAAGTGAATTTTTTTGAGTTGTATAAACTCAATAAGAATTTCATTGGAACTATGTTTCTAAAAGAAAGGAGATTGATACCCTCAAGTGTGACTTACAAAGGCTCTCTGGAAGTTTTGATAAGATCTCAAGTATGTTTTTTGGTAAGAGAATTTCATTGGAACTCTGTCTCTGAAAAAAAGGAGATTGATACCCTCAGGTGTGACTTTTAGAGGCTCTCCGGAAGTTCTGATAAGATCTCAACTATGTTTCTTGGTAAAAAAAACCTTTGGTATTGGGTTGAAAAGTACAACCTTGCTCACCAACAATAATTCTTTTATTCTTGTCGGTTCCAACAAGAAGGATGTGAATTATGGTGATAAACAGGTAGCAAAACCAACATGAGAATGTATCTCTCAACCGAAATGTCAGAGATAAAAGAATAATAACAAGATAATTATTAAACTTCAGAATGACATGCATATGATGAATAATGTCTTGAAGAACTTTACTGGCGTTTCAATACCTCAAAGAGAAAAACAAAGAAGGAAGTCCAGAAACGGTAAGAAATTACCTGACGATTCCAAATGCACAGATAACCTTATTATGTCACCCTGTGACATAAGTGGTGAGTGGAACTTCACGAGTGAAACCTCAATATATTAACTTGAGAAGCAAAAAAATTAATCATGGAATTCGTGTTTTAATGACAAGATAGCTCAAGTATTTTTTGGCTCTTACTTGTGTTTTTGACTTGTTTTCTGGTTGTCTTATGGAATCCAAAAGTTGATAGTTAAAAGTTTTCGTTATTGTCGATCTAGCTCCAAAAACCGAGACTACTTTATCACAGGTTTCTTGTGAATGACAACTAATTGTCACTATCTCCTTTCGCACTATTAGTCTCTCACTAGGTGCTACCAAATTTACCGCAAGTCCGAAATGACTTGATGTAGGTATCAATATTGCTTGAACTCTAAACCTTAGCTTCTCCATTCCTATATGACTCCTAAGCAAGAAACGAGAACATGATCCATGAGAATGTTCGTTTATTGAGCTAAGAATAAGATTTATATTATCATAGTGTTTATATTTAAACTAAGATTATATGAGAAAATTCCAAGATATATGGACAAACATTCTATAATAGTACGCTCAATACTCGTGAGTTTGTCAAAATTTGTTGTATATATGTTAAAAAGGGGCTCACAGACGGTTGGTCCCTTTAACCAAGCCGTACTGGTTCGCAGACTTTCGATTGGAACGTTTGTAAAGACCAGTATCCTTATTTTCTTCAATCTCCTGTCTTGATGATTCCTACTATATATATGCGTCGATCATACTCTTGAAAAGGTATTGAGTCATGGCTCCAGTAAATAGAGGTATTACAAAGAAGGATGTAGTAGAAGCTGTCAATGTTTTTCTTTGTGAAGGAATCAAGTCATCTAGAACCAAGAAGGGGAAATCGTCAAGAGATGTAGAAGCTTCTTCATAAACATATATGTTGACAACCTATCATCACGATAATAATTTCAGAGCTACTGTGAACGAGCTAACTTACTATGAACATATGTTGAATCTACGGAAAAACATTCTGCGTGATCTTAAAACAGAACTAAGTGAGTTAACTGACATCTTGAAGACCCGAAAGAACTGAATGATCCCATCATCAATGAGTTCTTCAACAATGAGAAGGAATTCTCCGCTCAACCTCCTAGGAGTGATTTGATGTATTACTAGGTAACTTCTAGTGAGAATTTATTATTGTGTTCGAGAAGGAAAACTAGGGTTTGAGATAGCATATTTTGTGAGTACACAAGATATTTCGAACGATTTCCATCTTGTAAGTTTAAGATTTATTTAGTCAAATTTTATTTTTTTAAGATGAACTTGAAGTACCTAATCTTTATCGATTATATATATGTATTGTATTATCTTATGAAATTTATGTGTTCTTTGTTATCATATTTGTGGTGATTATAACTGAAAAAGTTAAGCTCTTAACTTTTTTAGTTCTTCATTGGATAAAGAGGAGTAAACTTTTTGAGAACCGTTGTATTGATCTCTCCACAATTACATTTATTGTGAAATTATTGCACCCAGATTCCGTAAGATGGTCTATAGGAATCTTTTTATCTCCTTGAATGCATAACTTCCAGGGAATAAGGAGTGAACTACAATCTCTGCGTACGTATATGGCTAGGGAAGATATATTCCTATGTTGGTTCATGTCACTTAAATTGTCTCTTTGTTCGTAACTGGCCTAGAGATTAGTTTTTGTTGATGATATATTTTTCTCACGAAAACTTTGATCTTCGTGCTTCTAATATTAAGATCGCTATTTTTAACTTGTTTGTTTGTAAATGGTGAGAAGAGAGAAAAATATTTGGATACAAGTCTACTTGATGGGAAATCAAGCTTTCTTGACCGACGCAAGGAATTTAGTGAGATTATTGTTCGAGAATTGCCCGGTCGAACTCGCAAGTTTTGATATCTCAATCTTGTTATCAATGTTAGATGTACAAAACTATATCTTAATTTCTAGTCTACTGAAGTCAATTCTCGAATTAGGATTAGAGCATCGTAGTTGAGTATCATATCTCACTGAATAACCCTAAAAAATTGAAGACTGAAGAACAAACGAATACATTTGCGAGAACTTCATCAACAAAGAGGTATCTGAAGACCGAACTATCCTAATTACTCATCGTATTTACCATTCTATCTTATGAGACGTGTCGTATGATTTTACGAGATTTAATATTGCAAAGAAGAAGTTTTGAGTACAAGCTTGTCTTGGTTAAACTCTCTAAATATGATTCAAGCAATGGATTTCTGTAGAACTTTAACAATTTTAGTTAAAACAATTTATCGATCACAAACTATTTTTGTTCAAACTATTGGGAATGTTTCAAATTTAATTATGAGAGATACCTAACTGTTTTGTGAAAGGTACATATACTTGTATGTATTACCTAGACAGTTTGAATTCCGCGAATTGTAGAAGTTTGCAAACCCCGTTTGCATAACCTTTACATCTGAGCTCGGTAATGAGGGAACGTTTTCAAACCATTCGATCTGACTTCGCGAACTGGCAGAGGTTTTCGTAGATACTTATAAGACAACTTTATTCTAAAAATCACTTTGGTCTTGTGGATAGTTTTTTAGTTTTGAGTGTTATTGAACACTGTTACTGCTTGTAAGTTCAAATGCTTACTTAGCCACTATGGACTATCATTATACACGGTTTCAGAACTCCATACCATAGTGTATATTAATATGTGTAATTTTATTTCGGAATTTTTACATGCTTACACAATTTACAATAAGAATTTTGTCTAAACTGAGAAAGTGTTTGCTTGAATCTCAAGCAACCTTAGCTTGAATCAAAAGCTATCCGTAGCCTTGAAAATCAATAAATAGAGAAACTCTTGCAACTTGATTTTCTAATCCCTGGAAATCTTATGTCCTAGTTGTAAAGCTAGATTCTTCCTTTATAACCTAGGTTTCTTTACGAAACTGATCCTAGATAACGACTTTGAAGACTTCATTTAAGGATTGGTGAAGTACGGTCAGACTATCTTTTTACCTGATAATTCTTGTATCTGGATCTTGCTTTAACGTTTATTGAAGTTCACAAACTTTATATCTAGAAAAATATATATAAAAATTACAAAGTTCTCTTCATCTTTACTTTGGACTCCTCAAGATAGATATCTAAACTCTTCCTTGATTTGTTTGGATTCTTCTTGAGAGGTGGTAAGTGATCTAGGCTTCTCTTTTATAAGAGTGTAAGTGTTACGGATTCGTGAGTTTTGCTGGACTTTGTCTACTGTAAACAGATTTCCAAACTTAGATTGAAAAATATCAAAAGGAAAATCAAATAGGTTTGCCGGTTAGAGGAAAATAAGTATCGAAAGTCTTCACTGAGGTTGATTAAACTCTTAGGATGTAAAAGACGTCAGCTAAGGGAGTCAAGTGTGTAGAATTTTGGGAGGTTCAAGAGACGTAAGGAACACGACTGCAGCTGAATTGCTTGGAGGGTTAATTCTGTCTCAACTACATTCCAGTCTGAAGTCTGATAGTAGGCTATTGTCTGTAGTAGTTTAATACAATATGGTTTTCCGCCAGTCCAGTTTTCCTCATTAAGAAAATTAAGGTGTCTTGTGTTTTTCCTTTTCCGCATTATATTGTTTATCTTTATAATAGAAATAACATAAGTAGTACATAATCAATCTAGATGGTTTAAGTCCTTATTGTTTGAGATAAAAAACAAGATCACTTTTTCTTGTTGAATTCATATTTTAAAAGATAGATTACAAGTTTCATACTTGTTAGAAATCGGATCTTGATAACTCAGATACAACTAGATTGATCTTGGATATTGATTTTTGAGGTCGTCCAAAAAGTCTTATACATAAGCAGGTATACAAACCTTTGGTATATGCATATTGATTGTGAAGTGAATGAGAAAAACTCTACATATAATCTGATTCAAGGGTCGTTACTTTTGGCCTACTTGCGATTGTATTGAGTTTTATCCATACAAGTTGCCGACGAAAAATCTTAAACATATAAAAACATATGAGAACAATCGTATACATATTCGACGGAATAGTGACCAAAACGGTAGGACTAGTGCCTCTTGATGTCCAAGGACCAATAACGCTACATGTCTAGTTCATTGTTATAGAGGCAAACTCATCTTTCCCAACCATATTGGCAAGCAAGTAGATCCATCACATGAAGTCATATCACCAATGTTGCGTCTAAGTCTACTAAATTCTCCATATCAGAAGACACGATTAAGCTGAAAGGAAATCATTAAACATGTGGAAATATACAAAGAATAAATACGGAACAAAAAATGGCGCAACGCCGGAATGAACATTGCCGATAACGAAGCAAGGGGTATAGTAGCAATTAGGGGACGTACGCGGAGCTGCGCTCACCAATTTTATCAAGTATAAATGAAACTAAGCAAATCAATGTAGGTATATAAAAGATCAACCGAGATTGCGGCGGATAATTGGAGCACGATTGCCAAAGAAATAAATGATATATTATGCTGAATATTGCGGAGTAATCTTACAACGCTTATGTCTGTGTAAAAGTGTTGAGGAAAGTCCTGGTCATATTCTTTAGGATTGTTCAGTTGCGCAACAATATTGGAATTGGTTGGCAGGGATTTTCAACAGTTGGCATGTGGTTGATTTGAAAGCTTGTTACAAGACTATGACAAATAGAAGTGCATTAGCTAAAGACTTGTGGTTATTAGCTATTTAATTCACAAGATCAGAATTATGGAAGACTCGTAATGCAGGGTGTTATGCAGGGGAATAAGTCAATGTATAAGCATTGAAAACAAAGATTCTGCTGCTGATTGTGAATTATTCTCGTAGGAGTAAAAGTTTTATGCATAACAACAAAGAAGACCTAGCTTTGGTTACATTTTTCAAAATCGGTCATCATAAGGTTAGGACGAGATGTCCTGTAACATGTGAGTGGATACCACCTGAAGAAAATAAGTTGATGCTGTGTTGTGATCGGGAAACAAAACTCAACCCCGGTCCTGCTGGTGCTGGCTGTGTTCTCAGAGATATGCAGTGTACTGTCCTATGAGCTTTAGCAGTAGACCTAGGTACTAAGACCAACTATGATGCAAAAATAGAGGCGACAGTCATTGGATTAAAGTGGGCGCTGGAATGGATTGTTTTATGGGATATTCGATAAGATTAAAGTTGCATCAGACTCCAAAAATATTGTTTCTGCTCTTAGTAGTGGAAGAGTACCATGGTGCGTCATGGGGAGACGGAAAAGATTGAAAAGTATGTATGCCAATTTCACGTTTAAACATATGTTCAGGGAACATCTATGTCGGAATATGGTGCTAATCCGGGTGAGGGTATTTTTACTTCTTTTTACAGATGACCAGACTTTTTAAGTAGCATTGAAGGGCCTGGTAGCGTATTTTAAATTTAAGTATTTCTTTTTTAAGGGCTTGTAATTCTTAGTTTGTTCTTTCATGTTTCTTTCGTCCTTTTGATTATTGATGTAATCCGTTTGGATATCGACTTAGAGCATCCAGAGTCATGGAGTCGACCAAATGCCAAATAGCAGACCAAAAGCTAAAAAAAATTGGCATTTTACACTGAGCAACCACAGTCGTGGAAGACTATTTTTAGTCAGGCGGAAGTATAACAAACGCCCCAGTTCAGGCGCACTTTTAATGACCGTCCCAGTTCAGGCGCGCTTTTAATGACCGTCTCATTCAGGCGCATTTTTAATGTCCGCCTCATTCAGGCGCACTTTTAATGTGCGCCTGATTCAGGCGCACTTTTAATGTCCGTCTAATTCAGGCGCACTTTTAATGATCGCCTGATTTCAGGCGCACTTTCAATGACCGCCTGATTCAGGCGCACTTTTAATGACCGCCTGATTAGTGAATTTACATAAATATTAGCCACTAATCTTCTTCTAATAACGTATTAGCCCACTAATCTTCTTCTAATAACGTATTAGCCCACTAAACGAGTGAATATACCAACGTCCCATTGGGGCGTACATTAAAGCAACGTCCCATTGGGACGTAAAATATACCAACGTCCCATTGGGGCGTACAATATAACTACGTCTGTGTTGGGGCGTATGTATTACATGCGTTTGGTTAGGCGGAGTTTATAGATGCGCCTGATTCATACGTTAATTATACTTCCGTCTGATTTCATACGGTCACTAAAATCTCGTCTGCTTTCATACGCTGTTAATACTTCCGTCCCATTATATTTCGTTTAGTCTGGGTTAACGACCACATTTGGTCTCAAACCCTAATTTTGGCGATCAAATTTGGGTTTGGTCCCTTCCGTTGCGGCATATTTTGAGACCAAATTTGAGTTTAGTCCCCAAATTTGGCCGTGACTGTGGTTGCTCTTAGCTAATAAAAAAAGGAAATTGTTTGCCACAAATTGGAAGTTTAAACAGATGTTAAACTTGTCATCCAAAATCCGAAGGAAATGACACCCATTACGTAAGGCAAGTTGGGGAACAGATAAACCACCGGAAATTAAAATAAAATATAAAAAATCCGATACCTGGTCTGGATATCAAACCAAGATGGGTAATGTTACTAAAGAAGAGGAGAAGCTGCCGATATACATCCACTATACGACATAAGAATTAGGTGAATGAGAAATGAGGTGTCTTTTCATCAGTGGTTAATTCAAACGAATAAATATAGAGGTAGATCAGAAGTCAAATATCTTTTTTGCATGCAATGGTAATGGTAGGGTTCTCACAGAGGAGAAAAGAAAAACGGATGTGTGGTTGTCAGAATAAAGAAGAGAAGTATATAGGACGGTCATGAACACGTGCCCTCTCATACCCACAGTAAATTTAATGATAAGTGTAATCATTCTTTAATAATTTGACTTGCCTTTCTCTCTCTTATCTGTCCTATTCTCTCTTTGCATGCACTGCAAATCGATCTGCAATCACAACACCATCATGACTACTGTGATTAGTACGGAACCCCATCTTTGGTTCGTAGCTCAATGTATGTTCAGACTTTTTTTTTACTGTTTTCTCCTGCCTCTTCTTTCTTATCCTGATCGATCCCCCATTAAATGTGGGGTTTAGACGAGAGAGAGAAAGAAAGAGAGATGTGTGGAATTTGGTATAGAGACACAAGGAATGGTCTATACTATACTACTGTTAGCTAGCTATTACTGTCTATTGGATTTTGGGATTGGGGGACCATTCATATTTTTACGTAACCCTAGCCAGTTAGTTAGCTATCTATTTACTCCCTAGAAGATTATTCTAGGAGTCTATTTTTACTATGGAGTTTGAACCGGAGACTGGATATGGTCAACTTCAAGTAATTAATTTGATGTCGTTTATACTAGTATTTGTTTCCAAACCCATTTTTACCTTACAAAACCACTTGCCAATTGCATTTAATGGGATATTTTTTCTTTAATATTTGTTGGGTTTTAAGTGATGTTGTGGGGAGAGCCTATTCTTGTTTTGTGAGGCTCAGCTAATGTTTGTTTTAACAACACCCATCTTACCAAGAAAAAGAAAGAAGAGAAGTGTTTATTTTCTGTTAGTCACGGATGGAAATGGAAAAAAGTGATGCCCATTCATTGGCGAGAAAGTACATACACTTTTGGTTTGACCGTAATCTAGAATGATTATCATCTTCGTATTCAGTAAGCTTTTAGTAAGTTACAGGAATTCAAATCTAATCCTGTCCTTGGTATTATTATCCTCGCGTTTGTAGGGGTCACCCGAAAGGATTTAGGGGCCATCAATTTATACCCAGCCAAAAATTCTAGTTAAGGGGTACCCTAGATATTGAAGTTACATAAATGCCCTTCTGGTAAAACTGTATAAAAACCAAATCAAAAAAAATTCTACTCATTTCAACTCTTCTTCTTCCAGTTTCATATTATCTTCCGATTGTGGAAGAAAAAAAAACTTTCCCTCGTTCTTGTGTTCAACCGAAACATCGTCGCGAATCGTAAAATCAAAACATCGTCGATTCGTTTATAAAACAATGGATAAGGGAAATGAAACCCACAGACCTAGACCAAAAACGTTGCTCGGGGTATCGATCCAAAGATTGGGATTTTAGCAAGAAATAAAGAAATTGTTGATGCAAATGAAGAAGAACGCGAAGAACGCGAAGAAGAAGTACCCATCGATGTAGTCGGTGGTTGCGATTCCGATAGTCAAACACTTCGTCAACTTCAAATGGCCCCAATTAGGTAAGAATCTATCATTTTTGGGGTTTATTTCGCTTTAATTCGACGAATCGAGAAAAAAAAATTCAAGGGTTTTCGATTATTTATCCAGATTCGGGCGATATTCATGCTTATTTACTTCCGAATGTAGTCGTGTTCTTCATTTCTCAAGAACATCGACAGTATTCGGGAGAAATATTTGATGGTTATCGGCCGAATATTGTTGGCCATATCTTCCTGGATACAAACTGGTAATGATCGGTAGTTTAATGAATTTTTTGGCTCCCGAATATATTTAAGTAGACACACAGTATTCGGAAATACGCTCACTACTGAATATATATATTGAAAAAATCTCAAAATTTCTGATATAGGAAAAATCCCATTTTGGGGCCAGTATTTATTCGGAAGACAATATAATGTTTTATACCTCCGATTGTGTAGGATAAAATTTTAGAGTTTCTGAACTCCAGTTGATGAATATTCGGTTGTAAACATGTTTAGTTATATTCCGATTGTTTTTTATTCGGGAAAAATATGTGTCTTCTTACTTCCGAATTTGTTTATTCGGGTTATAGTTTTGTACTTTTTCTTCCGATTATGTAGGATGAAAAATTTAGAGCTTCTGAACTCCAATTGATGCATATTCGGTTGTAAATATGTTTAGTTAGCTTTCGATTGTTTTGTATTCGGGAACAATATGTGTCTTTTTACGTCCGAATGTGTACATTCGGGTTATATTTCCATACTTTATCTTCCGATTGTATAGTTTGTAAATATTGTTCCTTTCTTTGTTGTTTAGACAAAGTCGAGAAAGGAGGAAGAAAGTGACAGCTAGTGCTAGGAGGGAAAGGAGTGACAAAGATAATTCAAGTGCTCAACAAAGCTTACAAGAACAAAGCAGTCAACAAGGAGTGCAACCAAGTGCTGAACAAAGTGTAGAACAACAAGGCAGTGAACAAAGGGTGCAACCAAGTGTTGAACAAGCCGCTCAACAAAGTGCAGAACCAACTGCTCCACAAGTTACACCCCACCATAAAATTGAACCAGTTGATCCAGTGCCAAGAGTAGAAGAAGAAGGACAACCAAGTGGTACCCAAAAAGCCAAAAAAGGAAAAGATGGTGTAAAGAAGGATATTGCTAAGAAAGCATCACATCTTGTCCCTCAGCACTTGAAGAAGAAGGGTATTCCAGCAGGCACAATCCTTGGGCTACCGGCGGATGGAGGAAAATTGCTATTTGGATACAAAGACTCATGGGCCAGAGAAATATACAAAACCGAGGTAATAAAATTACTATTTTTTATTAATGTATTGTCTATGTGTTATATCGTAATATTTGTATTAAGGATTTTTTTATGTACTTTAATAGGATCATCAAGATGCGGTCCGTCTACTCAAACCTACCGCCGCACCAACAAAAATGCTTGCGTGGCCTTTATCCGGTGAATGTGAAAGGTTCAAGTCAATTTTTTCCAACTCGGGGTTAGCTAATGCCGCCGAGAATTCATTGTTGGAACATGATCGTGTGGCCATATCGGCGTTCGTGGAGAGAATGTATCCTGAGACCGATACTTTCCATATGCCGTTTGGGGAGATGACGATTACTCCGGATGATGTTGTGCAGATTCTTAACCTTCCCGACCAAGGCACAGCTGTGAAGTTTAACTACACAAAGCAGTTAAGTTGGGCACAACTTTATGCTCTAACTAAAAAGTGCTTAGGTTGGGATGAAGAGACAACAACAACAGAGTTTAGGAGGCATGCAAGTTACAAAACAAGACAGATCAACATTACAGCTTTGATGAATATGTTCCGAGGCACCTTGGAGAAGGAAAAGAATGGAACGTTAACTGATGAGCAAGTGAACCACGCTGCCATCGCATATCTCCTTTGTGTATTGGGATGTGTCATATTCCCCAATACTTCTGGCAACCGGATCGACGCCAACCTTATACAACTTTTGGATCCTCTCCATGAAGTCGGTGACTATTCTTGGGGCACGGCATGCCTAGCATTCTTGATGGAAGAGTTGAGAAAGGCTTCGAGGCTAGGAACCTGCCAAGTTGCCGGGAACGTGGCTCTATTGCAGGTTTTTTCTTTAACTTTATAACTCACTCTATAGTTATTCGGTAGACAATACATATGATGCATATTCATAACTCCAAATGACGCATATTCGGTAGGAAATGATCCATCTCTTTTTCCGAATGTTGGTTATTCGGTGGCTAGGTACTTATTTTGTTTTCCGATTATATATAATCGGAAATATTCTTTTGATATTAGAACCGAATATACATGCCAGAAAAACTATAGGTTACTGAACTCCAAATTACGCATATTCGGTAGGAAATGATCCATCTCTTTTTCCGAATGTTGGTTATTCGGTGGCTAGGTACTTAGTTTTATTTCCGATTATATATAATCAGAAATATTCTTTTGATATTACTACCGAATATACAGGCCAGAAAAACTATAGGTTACTGAACTCCAAATGACGCATATTCGTTAGGAAATGATCCATATCTATTTCCGAATGTTGGGTATTCGGTGGATAGGTACTCAGTTTTATTTCCGATTATATATAATCGGAAATAATGTTTGGAAATTACTACTGAATATACACAATCTATTTACTAAAACTTGGTTTCTTATGTATATAGGCATGGATATATGACCACTTCCCTATCCTGAAGTTGGCCGGAGAGAACCCGGGGTGGTGCAAAGGTACTCCTAGAGGAAAAAAGTATATATTTGAAGACAACCATTCTAGGACAAAAGAGAAGCAGTTGATTCGCATGAGGGAGATTTTGGACCAATTGAAGGCCTCGGACGTATGCTTTGATCCATACAAGGAAGATCGAGCCAGTGGGCCTATAAATGTTCGGTCGGACTTGTCCCTTTATTTTGGACCATTGTGGCACCCCACAGGATATGTGATGTATAACCCCTCTAGGGTGATGCGACAACACGGGTATATACAACATCAACCTGTGGAGAAAATGGGGGATTACTACAAATTGGAGTTGGAGTTGTGCTCTTCTAGTGGTGACAATCTCACGATTGTTCACACAGGCCCACCTATTGTTCTTGATAACTGGGATAAGAGGAATGACTTCATTATCGACACTGGTAGACGAACCACCCGAGGTGATGAAAATTCTCCAGACTATATGAGTTGGTATAACAACGTATCACATCCTTTGGTTATCCGTGAAATCAAATCCAACACTACTGCGGCGGGTTCAAGTTATAATTGTATCATCAAAGACAAACCAGCTGGTTATGATAGACTGGTGCGTGTTCTTATATTTTTGTTCATTTTATATTATTCCTATAAATCTTAGGTAATTACCGTTTGATGTTATCTCATTACGTATAAAAAACAGGTGAATAGGTTCAAGCGTGTTTCCAAAATGCTAACTGCATGCCTGAAGAGCGGAGATCCCATGCCAGCTGAGAAGATCAAAGAGGCTAGAGATCTAGTTGATAATATGGATAACGAAGATTATGCTGCCCAGTTTGGGGAGAAAGTCACGAAGAGTCATCCGCCCAAGGTGGCAGTATCAAAGACGGGTAAAAGAACTCGAGCTTCATCGAGCGCTGAAGGTGCTCCAACTTAAGGTGCTCAAACCCGTGGTCGTGCAGGACTGGGAGGTAGTCACGGTCGTAAAGTAAAGAAGAGCAGATAAATGACAATGATTTGTGTTGTACATTCGGAAGTTTGGGTAACTAAGTTTACTTCCGATTATTTCAAGTTCAAAATTTGAAAAGTATCAGTTTTTCCCAAATTCTGATTTTTGGGCCATCGTACATTCGGGACTTTACAAAAAAAAATTATCCTCCGAATATTACAAGTTCAAAACAAACCATGCCATGGCTCTAGGTGGTTCCAAGGGCCAATATAGAAGGTTAGACAACCCATATTCGGAAGTTTGGGTAACTAAGTTTACTTCCGATTATTTCAACTTCAAAATTTGAAAAGTATCAGTTTTTCCCAAATTCTGATTTTTGGGCCATCGTACATTCGGGACTTTACAAAAAACAATTATCCTCCGAATATTACAAGTTCAAAACAAACCATGCCATGGCTCTAGGTGGTTCCAAGGGCCAATATAGAAGGTTAGACAACCCATATTCGGAAGTTTGGGTAACTAAGTTTACTTCCGATTATTTCAAGTTCAAAATTTGAAAAGTATCAGTTTTTTCCAAATTCTGATTTTTGGGCCATCGTACATTCGGGACTTTACAAAAAAAAATTACCCTCCGAATATTACAAGTTCAAAACAAAACATGCCATGGCTCTAGGTGGTTCCAAGGGCCAATATAGAAGGTTAGACAACCCATATTCGGAAGTTTAGGTAACTAAGTTTACTTCCGATTATTTCAACTTCAAAATTTGAAAAGTATCAGTTTTTCCCAAATTCTGATTTTGGGCCATCGTACATTCGGGACTTTACAAAAAAAAATTATCCTCCGAATATTACAAGTAAGACAGCCGAATATACACAGTTTACTGAGTGCAAAAATGATATAATCGGAATCTAAAATATATAGTAAAACAGCCGAATATAAATAACCGGGAGATAACTTTAATCGATAAACATCCGATTTTCAAGTTTTCGGAAATTTGATTTTGAGGCCACTGTTATATTCAGCAGTCAAGTATTGTTAAACTATTATCGATTGTAAAGGATAAGAATATTGAGTTTTGAAATTTTTTGAGGAATTCGTTTTTGGGGCCATTCGGAGGTAAATAAGTCTACATAATTACCGAATGTAGATTTTTTTGGAAAACCAGTTTGGGGTTTTTTCTCATATTCGGCAGTAAACTACTATCTTGCAACTACCGGATATACATATTTGATACTCAGTGTGTTATATTCGTAAGTTTATTCGAGAAATTATCTACCGAATATGGGTAGTTCATGGCATTCAATGCATGTAATAATCGGTTTTTCTTGTTTACAAAAGCACACAAACGCATGCAAATCGAGTATTTGAGTTTCTTAACACAATACATGTGTTTTACATGCATCGTTAGCTTCAATATCAGGCGATTCTCCATTTTCTTCCATGAAAGGGTCGTCTAGGTTTTCCTCTCCACAAAAGTTTGGATCATTCAACATATACCCCAAATCGTCTTCGCCATGATTCTCACCTTCTTCTTCATATTCATCCATTTTTGTAGTGATAAAATGGGTTTTCCCTTTTTTCCTTCACCTTCTTCTCTATAACTCTAATAACTCAAAAATGAAAAATAAATGGAAAAAATGAAACAGAAATCATTCTAATACTGCACCGACCACAATCGGAAGTCTGGGTAAATTTTTGTCTTCCGATTGAAATCGGAGGATAAAAATGTTATCATATCCTCCGAATATATAAGGGTAATTTTGCCATTACGAATTACGCGAGATAAGGGTTGACTACATTTTCCCTTTGGGTGACCTTTTTTGTTTTATTGTTGGCCCCTAAATCCTTTTGAATGGCCCCTAAAAACGCGAGGATTATTATAGGCTCCTTGAGCTTTTCCTTCCTCCTTGTAAGTTTTCCATATATTTTTAAGTATGCCAATAATTTTTTTTCTTCAAATTGAACGCAATTAAAAACTATTGGTAATGTGACAAAAAACTAAGATTAGCTAAAATTTTGGCGGTAAAACTGACGATCAACTTGTGAATTTATATATGCGTCAGGAAATCCAAACTTAACACTACCCATCTCTTGTTTAGGCTGGTTGGGAGTGGTCGTGAGCTAGTTAGACCCTCGTGTCCTTCATAAATCTACGAGTTTAACTACATAATACTCACTCTCTTTCTGGAAAAAAGATATTTTCACTTTTTTATTTTAGCCTAAAAATAGGTCAAATTGAAACAGTGAAAGTATTTCTTTTTCAGAAACGGAGGGAGTAAATCATATAAAGATTCCGGTTACAGAAATCAAAGTCCACGGGTAAGTGCTAGCATCAGTTTATACAATTTATAAAAGGGCAAAGTTAATTCAGTAGTCGGGATAGTTTTGGTTCATAAGGATATGTTTTCCTGAAAGATTTTTCTCTGTACGAAAGGTTTTTCTATGTACTAATTATGTTGATTTAGGTGTTCGACTATTTTGGATTGATAAAAGAAGAATAATTTACATTCCTAACTGGCGCAACCATTGACTGATATTCCATACGTCAAAGTTATATATGCAGAGTTTTCAAATATCTAACCTTAAGAAAACAAATCAATATTTCAAAAAATTCTATCATTCTTTTTATAATTTATCCTTAACTTATTTCCAACAAATAAATTCCTTAAATAACTGTTTATATTAAGTATGTAATTAAGGGCAGATGTGTCGAATATGACATTGAAAATATGAAGTACGCCTATTTATTGGACGTGCAAATCTCTATGCTACCTATAAAGCTTGGCCGGAAAGAATAATATCTGTCAATACATAGTAAAGTCAGTACCATGGTGGTGCGGTTTTGGTAAAGAAAGAAGGCCGTGTTAGTGTTTCTTTTTGTTGTATGAAAAGAAAATAAGCAAAAACTTCATAAGAGCAAGTCTTATGGTGGAGTCCATCCATTTTCCATCTTCCACGCCACCTCAGCATTTGGAATTGTGGATGGAAGTGCAAGTGTAGCGGTGTAGCAATAGAAACGCTATTATGAATAATGTTTAAAGCCAATATGAATAGCGCCAGAGGAACGCTATTATGAATAGCGCTTGACCACAGTCAACGGTCAAAGCAACAATAGCACTAAACGCTATTAACAATAGCGTTAAAAGCCATTCACAATAGCGCTGACGCTAATAACAATAGCGTTTTTTTAGTTATCTTACAGGAAGCAACTCGAGCTCTCTTCGCTGTTCTCCTCCTCTTCTTCTTCTTCTTCTTCTTCTTCTCACAAAAAAACCCCAAAATCTCCATTTTTTTTTCCTCCAACAAGAAGGTTATTGAATCAGTGAGAAAGAAAGTTGGATCATCAAAGAGTCTGATTTGTTTCCTATTTGTAAACAAAGTAAGCATCTTTATCTAATTTGAGAATTAGGGGTTTAATTTTGAAATTAGGGTTCATTGAGTTCTACTTTTAATTTGAGAATTAGGGGCTTTTATTAAGTTCTACTGTTAATTTGAGAATAGGTTTCAACTGGGTTCTATAAAAAATTCCCCAAATTGAAAATTAGGTTTCAATTCTTGTATTTGGGTTGTTTAGTTGGTTTATGTATTGGGTCTAACTCCAACTATGGTTGATTCTTAATGCAGGTACCCCATTCTTATTCAAAATGAAGACCAAATCATTCACAAACTAGGGATACTTCAATTTCTCAATTTGATTGAGAATACAAAGAGAGGTTAGTTGATTTGTAACTTCCTTGTAATATTGTTTACACAATATTGTTTGATGAATGACTAACTTTGACATGAAACTTAGGGTAACATAGTTTCAAGATGTTAGAGAACAAACCCTTTGACATGAAATTACCATGAATTAACATGTTTTTCATTATGTAAACAATTTGAGTGCATTGTGTGACTATATTGTTTTTATTTGATTATTTTGTATAGATTATGGATACGGATGTGTATATGATATTGAGTTCAAAGGAATGGGATGAGAAACATGTGCTAGAAGTATAAACCCACTTGATGAAATCCATGACATTCAGTTTAGAAGTAATTGGGAGGACCTTGAGGATTTATATGATCGTGAGGTGAAACATGAAAGAGCTAGTTAAGTTCTTCGAAATTCCGAGCTTGCTAGATTTTTTGAAATTAGAATTAAGAGATGTGATCAAAAACTAACTTATGCAATCATAGAGAGGTGGTGGTATAACACCAATTCATTTCATTTCCCAAACTTCAAAATAGGTTTCACGCCTTTAGACTTTGTTCACTTAACCGGAATTCCTATTGGAAATGGTCGTGAAAGATTGAAACACGCATCTACAAATAAATGGCATCGTAGTGAAAATAAAGACCTAGAGGATACCTACTTTGGACCTATGCATAGGTATTCAAACTACAACAAGAAGTCAGGTGATTTTCCTATTAGTTGCCTCACAAAGTATATTAAGGACAACGAAATTACTAATGAAAACTGGGAGATTGTGACTCGATACTTCTTATTATGGGTGATTTCAAAAGTTTTATTGGCATGTACCACTACAAGAGCAGGCAAAGGTTGGATCGTTTCCTTGCGTGATTTGAATCCAATTGGTAATTATGATTGGGGTTCGGCTTGTTTTAGTCACTTGTATAGTAGCATGAATGCGATTGTTAGAGGTGGAAAAAACATGGGTGGAATGTCGATGGTTTTAGAATATTGGTTTTACATATATTTTCGTACTTTGACGCCTTTTCTCAAAGAAGATGTACCTCTTGATGTATGGCCTGCAATGATGATATTTAAGCGTGAAAGTCTAGTGAAGTTTCAAAGGGATAGTGCTAAACATTCCCTTACTACAACTCGCCAACAAATTGAGTTGAGGACAATTATTGGAACGGTATGGCAACCATGGTCTACTAGTGTGTTTAAAGATCATCGTGATATAGTGCATGCTCGTGAACTCTCCAATAAAAGAGTCGCTTTTTATAATCCGAAAAGCGATACTAGTATTATGTATCTTGATGAACGGTTTTTAAGGCAAACAGGGGGATTTATAACGATTCCAAGAAGTCCACGTGAACGTTTGGAAGACCTTGTTAACCCCCAAGATCCTATTATTGATGTGGTGGAAGGACGAGACTATAAACATATTTTGGACGGGTGTAACTAAATGAATTTTGGACGAAGCTATTCACAATAGCGCTGAATGCTATTCTCAATAGCACTAAAAGCTATTCTTAATAGCGCTAAACGCTAATAAGAATATCGCCTGCTTAAGCTATTCAAAATGGCGCTGAACGCTATTCTTAATAGCGTTTGACTTACGCTATTTACAATAGGTTCAGCGCTATTCTCAATAGCGTTTCTTGTCTTCTACTGCGCTATTCTGAATAGTATAAAGTGCTATTCTGATTGGCACTCAAATGGATTCCAAGCAACGTACCACGAAACCTTGGAACCCTGTTTGGATTTTTCATGAAAAATACCAACTTAAAAGCCACTAGACTTGACATTCTACAATTTTTCCATACTTACAATAGGATGGATTCCACCACAAGACTTGCTCTAGGTCGAGGTCGTGTTAAATGTTAGCAAAATATAAAGCGCGGAAAATACAGTATAACACGTGAGGAATCATGTGGGGTGAGTCAAATATGCAACCCGACAACCTTGGCTGGGCTGAGTCAAAAGCAGAATGTAGCACTATCTCTCATTCTTTCTCTCTCACTAGAAATGAATGGAAATGGGAATTGAATTGAATGGGATTTCCTCAGCTAGTTATTTTATTATCTTAAAAAAGTAGACAGTGCAGTAATCATGACAGCAATTATTGATTCTAAAAGGCGATGATGAAACCTATTGGTCCCGACACGTGTCACTTTGTAATCCTCACAAAAACATTTCTTACTTCACTCGTAATTTACATTCTATTTTTAAGGTTTTATTTTAGTACTACAAGTATAAATATGTGCCTCGTATTTTAATTGTGCTATCTAAATAGAGATATATAATTAGAGATGTCTGTGATGTGTATCCAATAATGAAACCGAAGATCCATGTTTTTAAATTCGACTACTATAGTCTGAACTGCAAGAAAATCAACATATCTAGATACTTTTGAGCTTAAATTAGTGAAAACAATCAAAATTCAAATTTAAAGTGAAATGCATGTTATTTTCTTCATTTCTATTAGAATACAATACAATCTGAATGTCTTTAATTTGTCAATTTTCCTTGTTTGAATTTTTATGTCTTTCCTATTTTCTTACATGATACATCTATTTCTAGATTTGTTAGAACAGATTTTCGATTATTTTCATTCAGTATAATGTACTATATATATATATATATTCAAACCTGACTATGCTATATTGTAATCTAATTCAACAATTATGTTTTGACTTTCCAGGTCTTCTTGGATTAACATTATTGAGGAGAATGTTTGACTTAGTAGCTTAGGATCCTGAGTTTTCTTAATTTATAACACAATAAAAAAATACTCATATAAAATAGTTTTCTCCCTTTTGTGTTTTTGATAATGCCATACAAGAAATGCCAAATAAAAGACCTAATGGAGGAAACATTTCTGTGAGTCCCATTCTGAAACTTTGGGTTCCTATTTGGGGTACAGAAGCTGAAAATTTTCAGTATATTTAACAACAAATATAGTAGGTTTTAAGAAAAAGCAGCAAACCATTTCATGCAAGAATGTAATGTGAATTTTCAAGATTAAGGAAAAGAATTAATATATGTAGCATACTACATGGATGGGATTTCAAGAGAAAATGGAGCTAATTTGGCCAATTACTAAAACGTTGGCAGTAAAAAACTCCATGTATATGCATTTTTGATATATACTCATCAAGTCATTTGGAATATTCGGAACTGGAACACGATGCAGATTGCAGGATATGTTACTTCTCGGCACAACATCACTGCTGGTGATGAGAGAGATAGTTCAGTTTTCGTTTTTTCTTTTATCCTTACCAGATATGATAATCCGCCCAACATGCTTCCTTAATCGGTGGACCAACTGTCATTTAACCCTGAACCTTCGATTTGTTTTATTTCACATAAACCTACTTAATTTCTTGAGTACTTCATTTGGTTTGATGGACAACATAATTAATTAATCTACAACTATTTATACACATGAAAAAACAAGTCATTAGGCATCATTTCAACAATCAGATTTCTGTTGTTGTCGTTGTTCTTCGTAAAGAAAACCAGTTTTTTTTGTCTTCTGTAAATCCGTCGGCAATAGAAGATTATGACGAACATTAATTCTTGGTAATTTATCAAGTTTCAGCGTAAGTTACAGTATAGAGTAAAAGAGATGGCAACAACCAATAAACTTCTACGAAAACATTTAGATTAGATTAGCTTGATTTTGATTTTTGTGACAATAAAGTCTTCAAAAAGCTAATATTCCCAAAACGACCCTATAGAGAATAAACCAACATTCCTATAGTCTATAATCTAGGTATACTTTTCTATACACTCACCACCTATTTCAGCAAAAATTTCTTTCTTCTTTTTCTTTATCCCTTTGTAAGAAAAGACTAATTAAAGTAAGTCACGTGCAAATGCTTAACAAAGATGAAAAGCAAAAATTACAAACAAAACAAAGATTGTAGAGAAAAGAAAAAAGAACCAAAACCCACATTTATAAAATCCAATTGTTACAGGAAACTTAAAAAAGGCCCCATTACAAAATGGAAAAAAAAGTTCTTCATCCTCCATTACAACAAACAAAAGTAAGATCTCTTCTTCCCTCATAAAACACTTTAACTTAAAGAGTTGAAGAATAATGATCTCTGGATTTCTTTCTTTTTCCTCTATTCTTTTTCTCGTTCGTTTGCAACAGCAAAAACATATAAAAATCAATGTAGATATTCTTTTTCTTCATTATATTTACCTTAAGAGAATATTATAATATTATTATATAATATGTTGGAATTCATGAGGTAGTCTTACACAGCTTTGCTAGAGGAAGAATGACTTAATTTTTCTTTCTTTCTTTCTTTCTTTCAACCCTTTTCTTTTTTCCTTTTCTTTTTCTGTCTCTTTTGTCTCCTTGTCTTTCTTTCTTTTCTTCTCTGATTTTTGATGAAGTGGGTACCTGATTCCTATAACATCAACCATACTGATCTTCTGATAGATTTTATATAATGAGTTCAAAATGAGTAGTAAGTGTAAGTAGCAGTGAGTCATGACAAAATCATCATCATATAATAATGATCATTAAAATCATCATCAATGGGGTCTGCCCAATGTAAACTCCAAGTTAGGTTTCTTGGGGCTAGTCCCTAAAAGACTTGCTGTTGAGTTCAAATCTGATACTCTCTCTTGGCTTAAACACTTCGGGTCAATATCATTCTGTCACAAGGAAAAAAAAAATCAAAAACAAAAAGAAGTTGATAAAAAGGGATAGAAAGTAAAATATTGCAGTACCACCTAGATAGTAGTTGTTGCTGCCTATTTGGTGTGTTGATGAAAACCTAAAAATCAAAATCAATGCAATATTTTGACCAAGGAAATTTAATAGTAATTTGAAACAAATGTGTACCATTCTCAATGCATATCCTATTTCATACATTGACATCTTTTTCAACCCAAATCGAATATTGATCAAAACTTTGCCTTGATTAAGTTTAATGGGAATCACTGCTACAGATTGTTCATTTATTGAGGTAACGTCTCGATCGACTAGTGTAGTTTTTATATGTGACCCTCTTTTTCGTCTTTCTATACAGTAAAATTTAACCTTGACTCTATGTTGTAGTGATCACTATTGACTTATGTTTGGTCATGGGAGATGGCCAAGATACTCTTTAGCAAACTACCCTCTTTGAAAGGTTTTTGTCTTTCTTCACTCTTCTTGCTTGAATGCTTGATATGTTGACGGAGTTAAAAGATTAGAGACAGAGAAGGGAACTAGTGGATATGATTCTTTAACTTTTGACTCTTTACATATTCATTCTTATAGAAAGAAAAAAGTTTCATTTGAGGGGAACACTATTTTGCAGTTCTAGGTTTTAATCTTTTACTTTTTTTTTCTTTGCTTTGGTGGAGAAAGTAAGTTAGGGCGTTTAAGTGGGTACCTCAAAAGGGGGTGCACTCCCTCCAAAATGATCTCTCCTTTTGCCATGCAACCAAGCTTCTCTACTGCAAAAAAAACAAACAGTATATAGAGCGAATAATTTCAATCAGTGGAAGCCATGCATGAAAAAATCAAAAAGCAAAAACTAAGAAAAGAAAGATATCATTCTTTTACAATTAACTTGATAATTTAAACATAATCTTTAGCTTTATCATTTGGATTTGATTGAAAGTAAAGTTGATGAATATCAATAATCTCTCCCATGTGATAACCCATTATCCGTAATAAGAAACAAGAAGGAAATTTCAGAGGAGTTAGCTTTGGAACCAAGTTTTCTCTAACATATTATGCATGGGGACCCTTGTGCTTTGCCCTAATTGACCCACAAAATCTAGATGAAAGAGAGACTTTCTTCATTTCAGGGTATATATATATATATGGGATCATCATCATCATTTGTTTTGGAATATTGGTATGAAAAGATTGTTTTATTCGTAAGTGCTTTTGAACATCTACATAAGTTAGATTTAGCTAGGGTTTCCATGCATATTTGCCTGATATCAGACATAGAACAAAACTAAGATATGGTATTTGTTCTTTTAATGATCATTGTGTATAGATACTCATGGCATGCACAAAACACATTTAAGTATAATATTCACATAGTACCGCGTCTTATACAGTCGTAACATCAAAACTGCAGTGCCTTACTACAGTGGAATATGTTTTTCATGGACTTGTACCTGTTGTCTGTGCCTATTCTTGGGTAAAAGAGAGGCGGAACCGATCTACCTAGTCTTGGTCCCATATAATCACGTACTGAATAAAGGAAACACCTACTTTCAAATGAACTGATTCAACAAGTTCCAAAACAAACTCACCACTCGATATGTTAAGTTATATCATCGAAGCCAAACTAACCAACATATATAGATGGACCAATAACAACTGGACCAGACTTTCTAATGGCTCGACAAATGCCTTTCTAGGTATTTCATTTGTTTTTTTTTACAGCATATATTTGCTCTCATAACTAATACGTACATACACGGTACACTTACGTAGAGAGGTCTTACAAAATATCTATAGATATAACCATCGTTCCAGTGATGAAGTAAATTAAAGGCATTATTTCAAAGCATGTTACTTAGTACCTTCAATTTTCAAGAATTAATACACAAATCTTAAATATGATTAAATAAACTGAAGCAATCAGTAATTATTAATCAGTATTTACTGCCCATGAATATATATATATATATATATATAGCTTCATTGAATTTGAACCTGGCCATATAGAAAACTAACCACTTAAGACCCCAACTATCTTTAGTTTTATGCTCTAATAAGGATTCGAATTAATTACCGGAAAGTACCTGTACTCGGATTAAAAAAGAAAAATTTAAATGTTGCAGTACCTTGAGGAATTGCTCCAGAGACTGCAATAATCTTGATCTTGGTTCATGTTATTACTTGGTCTTCCATGTTGCACTGATAGTTCAGATACACGAGGATGCTGAATATCAAGCGCGACATCGTTAGATATTTCTCCGGCTGACCCATTTTCAAATCCATCAGAATGACCTAAAGAAACAAAAACGAACAACAAAATTTCATGCCCAATTTCTTATATATTTTATAATCAAACGATAAAAAGCAGAAACTTGATGAACATATAGAATTTAGTATTCATATTAGAAATAGTTGATTACCCGAAGAAGCGGAAGGTCTGTCGGTGGTCTTTACCGTTCGATACATCTACAAACAAAAACAAACCAACTGATCACATTATAATCTAAAAATATACTATATTTTATTTCTTAATTAGAACCTACTAATGTTTATTTAATTTAACTAGTTTATATAAATATAAAGGTATAGTACATTCTGTGCGTGATAGATGTATGTATGAGTTTCATGGAAGATTTAGAAACCCAATGGATGAAGAAATCATTGAGAAATAATTAACAAATTGTACTTTCTTCTTATTTCTGCAAACTGCAAAAGTAGAGAAACCAAAAAATAATATGTTTCTATTTTCTATTATATTTTATATGAAAACAAATTAGGTCTTGATTAATTCACTCGGTTTCGAAAGTAGTAGTACCACTTCTGAAGTGTTTTTTAGGGCTTTGTCTTACATACATGTATCTCATCTTGACTCACTTTTTTTCTTACTTCTTTTATTAGAAATGATTTCTTCTACCAAGTAAAAAGCTGCTTGTTAACTTGCACAAATCTCAAATCAAGAAAACAAAAGTATTTATTGGGAATTTTCTTCTTTTCTTTTTGAGAAACCCTATGTATAGATAGAAACCTTGATTCTTACGATGTCTGTTTGTATTGACAAATGACTATTATCCAATACACACACCCCATGTACTGTTGTAGTCTTCACAAGAATAATAAACCAAGAGAGTTTAGAGAGAGAGAGAGAGAGAGAAAGAGTGAGAGTTTGTGATACCCCCCATTAGCTTGAGAAAGTTAAGAACTTAAAACCCATATGTGAAAAGAGGTCAGAGAGAGATTATTAATATACCTGTAAATGGGATTTAACATGAGCTAGAGTGAGATCTTTAACATCCATAAGTTCAAGTACTGATTTTGGTGTAGCCCCTAAAAACCCAAAACAAAACCAAGAATCTAATTAATAAACCAAACTTGATTGGAATAGTTTAATTAATAAGCAATGCTGGAGAGAATAAGAAATCTAATAAATAAACCTAGAGAAATAAATAGCTGGATTTTTAATTCAGTTGTTGAGGCTAGCTTACTTTCATGACCACCTAATAGTTCAACAGCATGAACGAATCGATTATGAAGAGTAGTAGTCCATCGCATTCGAGGAGCTCTCATACTTCGTTTAGCCGGAAATCTTGTTAAAAATCTTGATCTCATAAGATGATTCTGGGATTGAAAAGAAGTTGAAGTAGTTGTGCTTGAAGGAGAAGAGTTAGAAGTATCAAACGGTTGTTGATGAACAAAAGAAAATGAAGAATTTGGATCATGATAAACTGGAATTCCTCTTATAGGTTTTAAATAACCTAGTTCCTGATGATGATGATGATGATGACGACTGTGATTATGAAATGATTGCTGGCTCTGCTGCTGTTGTTGATAATAAGCTTGTTGATGATTATGATGTTGTTGGAATTGTTGGTTATGATTATGATGATGAAAATGATGATTTTGATGTTGATGATGAGGTTGGATAAGATTTCCTTGGTGATGATTAATATGAAGATTGTTAAAGTTAGATTCTGTTGAAACCCTAGTTGGATGATGATGATGATTATGATTTGTTAAAGAAAGTTCAAAAGAAGTATCAGATTTTGCAGCAGTAGTCGAAGCAGTATTATTAGAATCCAGTGCTCTTCTCCAGAACCCTAGATCCATCTCTTCTTCTTCATCGTCATCATCATCTCTTGTTGTTGTTCTTCTCCAACTGGATGTTGGTTTACTACTGGGAGGACTAATTTGTAGTGATAGATCAGGTTGTGCTGGAAACAGTTCCATCACCACTCCTACTCCTACTCTTATAGAACACCAAACCTAACCAACACGATATTCCTTAGCTAGTAATCTTCTTCTTCTTCTTCTTCTTTGATTATTAATACTAGCTAGTTTGTTTTTGTTGATAAACTAAACCAAGAAAATGGTATCATAAAATTTGTGAAAACTTCTTTATCTATAGCTAGGAATTTGGAGTTGGTTTTTGATTGAGATGAGAGAATGAAATTTGAGGGTAGTTGAAGAAATTTGATAGTTTGGGTTTCAAAAGGATGGGAAAGAAAGGAAGGAAGAAAGAAAAGAAAGATATGACAAGTTTGTAGAGTGAAATAGTTGTGTGTGTCTTTGCTTGTTTGTGTGAAGTATATGTGAGACAACGACACTTAGTAAGAGCTAGCTCGGAAGGAGAGCAGAGAGAGAGTTGAGAGTAAATGAGAGTGTATATAGAGAGAGATGAGTATGTTTTCTTTTGTGGACGTGGGGGTAAGAATAAGATAGAAGAAAAAGATAGAAAAAAAAAAGAAAAAGAAAAAGAAAAAAAAAAGGGAAAATTATAAGCTGCTTAAGACTTATTGATTCCTTTTTACTACTCACTCATTCACTCACTCTCTTCATCTTTTCTTGTTTTCTGTGAGACAAAAGAAAAAAATTTAGTGTAAGCTTTAACGTGTGGGTTTGTCTCTCAACCACTAAGGTGTACCTTCCCTTCTATCTATCTGACCATCTATTTCTTCTTTCTATTTTCTATTTTCTTTACAATTTTCTCTCGTATTCATTGAATTGAAAGTTTGGTTGTTGTTCTTTTCTAAAAACCCTAATTCTCTATTACTTTAAAGATTTGACTTGATTAGCCTTTAGGTGTTTATACTTTGCTAATTCTAATCATAGGTTGAAACCAAGAACCCACTCTCAATCTATATCAACATTTTCTCTTCTTATAGATTCCTTTCATTCTCATGCATCAAACTCATTAATTCTCTGTCATCTTCAAAACTTTATTACCCTCCCATTAAATGCCCACATTTTTGTTTTTGGAGACTACAAGATGTAGTTAAACAAATTATTCACTATATCAAAATGGTATATATGTTAGGATGTAACTTATATCACATACTTCTACAGGAACTATTCCCGTCAAATTTTGCAGGCATAATATTGGTCCAGCCAGCGATAGAAGCAGAATTGAAAGTCTACTTCGGCTAAAAGCAGTAGGATGCGTTGAAAATTGCATTTGTAAGGGCTAAAAATTACTTCAAAAAATGCATAATTTATATGGTCGGATACCAGCATTACTAGGGATTGATACCATTTAGCGATCCAACGATCATCATCGCTTAGGATGTTTTTGTCCTGTATGAAACGGTATCAACCCCTAATAATGCTGGTATCAGCTCATATAAATCATGAAAAAATAGCCTTGAAATATCAAACATTTTCGGAAATTCAATAGCTTAACTAAGTTCAAGCCATGCCACCTCTAATTTGTGACTCCAATTTTTATGGCTTGGCCATTGACCTGCTTATAAACGATCAATAATTAAAAAAAAAAAGTAAAAGTTTGTACTATGTGCTTGAAAAATTAGTCGACAAAATTAGTGTAGCAATAGGTAGATTTTCTTGTAGTGAACTGAATTTTCGATAATTGCTGAACTGTGTTTTTCTTTTGTCCCCCTTCTTCGTTTTGCCTTCTTTGCTTACTAGAGGTTGTTTATAGTTTATACGTTCATTAATACAACTAAGTACTAGTATCAATGGAGTGGGAAAATGAATTAGCTAGCAAAATACAAAAAAAATATGTATATATTAAATGGGCCCTTTCCGGGTATAGAGGCCCAGTAGAACAAAACCGGTGTCATTTTTGTATGAATGATTTTTTAGGGATCATGGTTTTTTTGAGAGGACCATGGTTTTATTAGGCCACCTTCCCTATAGTGATAAGGGGTATCCTAAAACGTTGAAATGACTAACCTACTCTTAACCTAATTTAATTTAAAACCAACCTAATAACCACCTATATATATATAACCACCACCACCTCCTCCCACCACCACCGCCCACCACCGCCGATTACCACCACCACCTCCATTATCACCACCACCAACCACCGATTACCACCACCACCACCGCCTATTTAAGAAATGTAACAACATCAATGCAATCACAATTAAGTTCGGTTACATAATAATTTTATCGAGTATAAAAGACGCCAGCCGCAACCTGATTCTGCCATGGGACCACTCCGGAGGTATTTTTCAACAAACCATTCGCTTTAATTTGATTTTGATTGCTTCAATCGAATAGAAATCATCAAAATAGGGTTTTAATAGGAGTTACAGAGCCATGTTCGGTTAGGTCGATTTTCCAAAAAACCCTAGTTTACTAACCGAACTTCTTGAAAATGAAGAACACGAAGAACAGTTCGGTTCTATTGGATTTAAAACTAAGTCACCGAACTCTCTGTTCGGTTGTTTCGCAAAAAAAATTAAAATTACAAAGTAACCGAACTCCACCCTTAGAATCGAAAAAAAAAACAAACAAACCCAGTCTAACCGAACTGTGTTGTTGTGGCCACTATGTTGAGTTCCAAAATAACCGAACTTAGCCAATAGAGTTCGGTTTGTTGGCAAAAATTTTTAAAACTACAAAGTAACCGAACTTAGCCAATAGACGCTGGAACTTCACATTTTTTTTGTTTGTTAAGTTTGGTAACTTCACAATTTTATCGCAGAAACCGAACTCAGAGTTCGGTTGGTTAGCTGTTAGGTTCAAGTTTGCGAAAGAACCGAACTTTGTAAACTTATATACTCTTATATTACGTAAAGTTCGGTTAGATCAAAAGTGCATGCAGTTTGCGAACCAACCGAACTTTGTACACCAAAGTTCGGTTAGTTGAGAACCAACCGAACATAACGCTGTAACTCCTAGAAATTATTAGAGAGTTCGGTAACCTGCGTGTTTGGAACAAGTAACCGAACTACACTTTCAGATGAGTTCGGTTACTTGTTCATCTCACGGGGCAACCGAACTACAGTTCGGTTACTTGTTCTTCATATAAAGTAACCGAACTACAACTTCAAATGAGTTAGGTTACTTGTTCTTCATATAAAGTAACCGAACTGTTCAAAATCCAGTTCAAATCCGGATCATTTTGAAGATTAACTAATATTCTAGGAGAGGATGGAGATGAAGAATCATATGAGTTTTCATCATTTGAATACTCAAACTTAGTGAATTGGAAAAAAAAAATTATTTTCTATGTTTTTCTCCTTCATCTTCTCTAACTCTACTCTTTCAATAATTCTACTCAACTAATAATAAACCCATCTTTTAATTTAATCTCACTAATTGTTTTCAACTAAATCATTCACTAATCATAACCTAAAATTAATTAAGAGGGTAGATTAGATATTAAATAAATAACTAGATATGGGGTGACCTAGAATTACTTCTAACGCCTTTACCCAAAATAAAATCATGATCCCAAAAAAATCATGGTCCCAAAAAAATAATTCTTTTGTATCTGTGACACTGCCAACCTGGTAACATGAGCCCACATATTTCCACTTCTAATCACTCATGAGTCATGACTCACCACCTCGTATTTAACGCGCGCACCGTTTGCATATTTTTCAGTCAAAAACAGTGTCGGCAAAAGAGTTATTAATCATGTTCATACGTTCTTCCCATCGATGAAAAAAAATCGTATTTCTTCCGCTAGCCGTGGGTTTTATGTCCTCTGCAAATTGTGCATAGACAGACCTTCAACTCTAGAACTTAAAAAGATTTTCTTCTCGACTCTTTGGTGTGCATAAAATGTGTTCGACAATTGTTTTTCTAAACAACCTTATACAAACCACAATACATTTACCTTAAAAAAAAGAGGAAATTCTAATCATACTGATATTGATGGGTTCCATAATTGGCCCGACCGAGCGAAGTGAGGGAGGACTTTTATATAGTCATTTTTTAGTAAGTCCTAAGTCATCAATTGACACAAAAAGATTGGATTTGGTGTCCATGGTGATATTTTTCACTTGACACAATTATCCCTCTCTTTTAGTTCAATTACTAAAATATAACATTTTTAGGGGTATAATTGGAAAACAAATTTTAATATAACATATCTAAAAATCCGTGTCTTGGAATTTTACAAATTTTATCTCGTTAGAAAGGTAATAATAAAAATTATGCAATGAGTACAATAACAAATTTTGAATTTTTACGAAAAATTCGGAGGTATTTATCATTTTAGGCACAATTCTAGAAAATTAAATATATATTCATTATGCAAACCACCATAAAGGATACATAATATTTTATGTAGCCATATTTTGGTTTATGCATCAACTAATTTTCCGTTGCAACTAATAAAACGATGTACTTTCTCCGTTTCAAGAAAAGTGATCCTTTCATTTTAGACACAATTCTCGAAAATTTAGCCACTATAAAGGATGCATAATACATCATGCAACCATATTTTGGTTTATGGATCGACTAATTTTTCATTTCAGAAAAAAATAGTACTTTCACATTTTGTTTCAGGAAAAGTGATCCTTTCTCCCCATTTCGGGAAAAGTGATACTTTCGTCCCGTTTCGGAAAAAGTGATACTTTCTCCCCGTTTAGGGAAAAGTGATAGTTTCGCTCTGTTTTGCAAAAAATGATACTTTCGCTCCGTTCCAGAATAAGTATCACTTGTACATATACCTTTTGAAAGGACATAATAAGCCTTTTGAAAATCGGTTTTGCAAGGAATGTTATTTTCCTGTGGAAGTGAGTTGAATTGATGCATTCATTTGCTATAATGACGTTATCCATGATTTGTCTGCCTTGTACATATGTAATATGTTGACTGTTGATGACTAATAATTTAGGAAGCACAATTTTAAGCTAGTTGCAACAATCTCGGAGATAATTTTATAAATGCTTCTCATAAGGCTTATCTGCTTAGAATCTCAAATTTTTTCAAGATCCTGAACCTTGGGGTATAGCACCAAAAATCTTGACTTTAGCCTCTAACAATTGGTTTGTTGCAGTGGAACTCGTGCATCACCTGCATAATATCAGAATTCATAAAGTTCAAACATTTTGAAATTACAAAAATTGGCATATCATTAGGGCCGAGAGCTTTATCTTGTCCCAACTCCTTAACAGCTTTCCACGCTTTTTCCCAGTAAACTCCCCTTGGTTACTAAGAAACTGAATTTTATAACAACAAAAGTCTCTCTGTAGGAACGAACTCTTTCTTACCACGTACTTCATTTATATTAGTAGAGTGAGAAAGTGAAATTATTTTTGACGCATACGATATCGATCAAATTTTGGCGCCATTGTCGAGGAGGCATACCATCTAACTGCATATCATCCAACTAAGGTCTTAAATAAATTTGTTCGCGTCACATGGAGAGGTCGAGGAGAACTGCATATCATCTAACTGAGGTCTTAAATAAAATTCTTATTCAAACAAACTTGGTCATAACCCACCAACTCTTTTTTGTTGATGATTTGATTCTAGTCATGATTCCATGAATCTTTAGATGAGATTTTTTTTTCTTTAACTTGAAGACGCGTACGTGTGAAAGATACAAGTATTATTTTCGTGTTCTTCAACCTAGTTAATGTTCGCCCTTTGCTTACAGAACTTATTATGTATTTTGGTCAATCTATTTAATACAGCAGCTACGACAACTTGTTCATCCAAAATCTAAGCATTGAGAGAATCTGTTGTAATTCTAATAGTAATGATTTTTACTGAGACCAAGTTTTCTTGCACCGACCTATTAATTTTTCTACTCACGACTCAATTCTACACTTTCAGATTATCTTTTAAAGCTTGCATCTCTTTTAAACCAGGAGCTACCAAGTTTCCATGAGACCAAAATAGTGTCATCATAAACCCACCCCACCATTCCTCTTCAAAAGAAAGCAAAATAGAAGTGTGGTTTGAGAAAGGCTTAGGGAGAGCACTGCTTGGTCGAACTCGCAAGTTTTTTTTTATCTCAAGCTGGTTTTCAATATTAGATGCACAAAACTATATCTTGATTTCTAGTCTACTAAAGTCAAGTCTCGGACTAGGATTAGAGTATGGTGTTGAGTATGAAACATCCTTGAATAACCCTAGGAGATTGAAGACTAAAGATCAAACGTAGATACTCGAAGAACTTCATCGACAAAGAAGTATGTGAAGACTAAGCCATCATATTTACCCATGACATTTACCATTCTATCTTTATGAGGTTGTGTCGTATGATTTTAGTGGATTTAATATTGAAAAAAAAAATCGAGTCAGGATTGTCTTGGTAAATCTCTCGAAATATGAATCAAGCAATGGATGTTCTAGATTATTGACAATCTTGGTTAAGAATAATATATTGTTCATGAGTTATTTTTATTTCAAGTTGATCATTTGGGAAATCTCCCTAATAATCATATTTACTATCTATGACCATTGGGAATGCTTTAAATTGTTTGAAGAGAGTTTTCAGAACATACTGAATTTTGGATACATGATAGGCACACATACGTAGTACACGTACCCTAGTTATCTGAATTCTGGAATGAGGATAGGTACGCATACCCAGTACGCGTACCCCATGATTTTGAGTTCGAAAATGGGGAAGGTACGCATACCGATAGGATCTGAGTTTGCGAATGTCTAGGGTATACATACCCGGTACGCGTACCCTAGGAGTTTGAGTTTGCGGACTTCCCATAGGTTTGCATACCCCATAGCCAGTTCTGAATTAAGCAGATTCTCATCAACCTATTTTCATAAATATGTTTGGCATTGCTACAGGTCTCATAAACACTTTTAAGTTAACTTTGTTCACTAAATCACTCTGTGTCTGTGAATTATGGTTTAAGCCTTGAGTGTTAATGAACACGACTCATGCTTTTGAGTTTACACCGTCTAGATTCTTGGACCATAGTGTATGTGTAATTTCAAAGCGGACTTGTCACATGCTTACATGAATTCCTAATAAGAATTTCATCTAAACTGAGAAAGTATTTGCTTGGATCTCAAGTTATCTTAGCTTGAATTCAAAGCTATCTATAGCCTTAAAAATATATAAATAAAGAAACTCTTGCAACATGATTTCTTAATCTCTGACACTTATGTGCCTTACTTGCTAAGCTAGAGTGGTCCTCTATAACCCAGGTCCACCGTGAACTGTATTCTAGGTTATGACTTGAAGACTTTATTTAGAGTTTCATGAATCTCGGCTGGACTATCTTTTACCTGATAGTTCTTGTATCTGGATCTGTTCTTATTGATCATTGAGGTTTTTCGTAATCTCATATCAAGAACGAGATAAATAAAAATCGCAAAGTTCTCTTCATATCAAATTTTGTGATTCTTCAAAAATAAAATAATATATATATATATATATATATATAAACTCTTCTTTGATTTATTTGGATTGTTCTTAAGAAATGGTTAGTAATCCAGGCTTCTCAGCTAACTGATTGTAAGTGTTCCGAATTTGTGAGGTTTGCTTGACTTTGTCTACTGCAAACAGATTTCCAAATATAAATTTAAAAATCAAAAGGGAAATCAAATAGGCTTATCTGTCAGAGGTATATTGGTATCAAAAGTCAAGCAACTCTTAGGATGTAAAAGACGTCAGTTTAGGGAATCAATTGCGTAGAGCCTTTCGAGATTCGGGAGATTTAAAGAGCACGAATGTAGCTGAATTTCTTGGGGGGTTGATTCGGTCTCAACTACATTCGATCTGAAGTCTAATAGTAGGCTAGTATCTGCAACAACTTAATACAATTTGGCTTGATGAGGTCTCATGATTTTTCTGCAGGCGTAGTTTTCCCCGGTAAAAAAATTCTTATGCGTGTGCGTTCTTTTTTCTTTAAATCGACCTTTGCCGACTCAGGTCGATTCACCAAGATTCAGACCATTTTCGACTAAACCAAAATACCGATGACAATCATTGTTACTCTTGTTACTGTTACATCTTTTTAAAAATTACTAAAAATGATGGATTTTCTGAAAATCCTTGGGGTGGATATTCTAAAGATCCCACTGCTGCATATAAAATAATGCAAATATGTTTTGGTTAAAACATTTTTGGTCTTTTAGCCTTGTTCTGCCAGTGCTACTTTGTCTGTCTCAATATCTCCTGGTACAGTGGGAATGGTTGAGTCTGTTGAAAATCTGGTCAAGAATTGGAAGAATATGTTTGATATCTGTATTATGTTATGTAACCACCGTAACCATTCCGATTTTAAATTGGCGCTATCAATATAACTCTAATTTTATGAAAAATAAAATAAATCTTCTGACCAACCAACGTCAATATAACTCTAATTTTATAATTAATCATCTTTAGTGGTTAATTATAATTAGTTAAGTTAATAGATTTGTTTGATAATGGATTAGAGAAAATCATTATCATCGAGTTTGTTGGTGCAACAACTTTAAATCAAGATGTTTATGATCATAAAAGTTTAGGTGAAGAACCAACCCAGGAAAGTAACAAGTCGAATATACAAGTGCTCCAATTACTCATGTATATGTATTAATGTATTGAAATTTGATTTTTTTTTTCCACAGAATTCGCCTTTGTTACGCTTGAAAAACTTAGTTTCAGCATGATAAAAGTATGAATACCATGCCGACAGGGCCCAAATCGCATGGTATTCATAGTTTGACCATGTTGATACACAATATCCCCCAATTTGGAAATTGTAAGTACACTGTCGACACAGAAAGTTCATTATCGGGCATGCCGGTAGTAGTGCCGGCATGGTACATTGCTTAACTTGCTATGCCGGCACATGATGCAAATTTCTCAGAAACTTGAGTTTTTTTTCACTTAGCTATCGGCATTGATAGATTTCTATCGAGCATGCCGCCAATTAATAATTTTGGCATGATATTCATATTAAAAACAATGTCAGCATAGTAAAACGACATGGTGTTCATGCTAAAATTATGCTGGTGTTAACTAAAACTGAAAATTTTCAGTTATAATTTTTGATTCTAACCTAAACGAATTCTTTTAAAACAAATCGATGATTAGGCTTCTTTCAAGGATGCATATTTATATATAATAGATTAATCACCGATTATTTTTTTTGAACAACGATGAGACCATGTTAAAATCGATGTTGGAAAAAATAAAATTTAAAGAGAGAAGCCGGCAGAGAAGGAGAAAAAAGAAGAAGAGAAAATAAAATACAAAAAGATATTTTAATATTTCCATACCCAAAAATTACTCCTTGACCCAAATTATTGGGTGGAAATTAATTTATAGGGAGCCAAAAAAAAAAAAGAAACGAGGTACTTTGTCTAAAGTTTTTGTAATCGGTGTCCATGCACGTGTCTGTGCGAATATATCAAAGAGTGTCAAGGTGGTGTAAGTACAGTAAAATTTATTTGTGCAAGTACAAATCCTCAACAATTTGCATTTCCTCCATAAATTATGATACCTTTATCACAGGGTTTTTATCAAAAATCGACATAAGATGATGCCAAGAGGCAGCACACAGAAAGTCTTTGGTACTTCTAGGGTTTCTAAGAAAATCTTATTGGAAATAAATCTCTGAAACATTTTTTTTATCTATGTATGTGTCTCCGGTTTTGTTTTTGTGTGTGTTTGATTATTAGATGATGATGAAAATATGGGTTACTGCACCAGACAAGTTACAGAGATCAATGACTGACATTTTGTTTTTATACTGTAAGTTAGTAATTATAGCTATAGACTTTATATCATCAAGGTTAATATAAATTAATTAAGATTAACATACATTGTCTATATCTAATCAATCATCGTCAACTCTACATCGAAAGCGCGAAAGAAAACGTATTAAAAAAGAGGATTTAGAAGCATCTTAGTCTGTCATAAGTCGAACTCGATGCTCATTTACCGTTCTTCGGCTTCCCTAGGCCGTGGATTAAGTTAAGAATTAGTATTGCGAGCGAATCTTTACATTCAATCGAGGAAATTACACTAAGATAATGAATTTGGCTTCGTAAATGGTTCAACCACGTGATATTGTTAATTTTGCGAAGAATGTGACGACTTCAGAGTATATCAGATACTATTACATATTTAATTTTTGTTCGGATGGGAATCAAATAACGTTACGATGTCCGGCAACGATGGCCGAATAGTTTTCAGACACGATTCCGTATTGTACCAAGATAATCAGGATTAATAACTTAATTAGGTTTGCTTAGTAAAGTACTAATGAAACTGGAGTTTAATGAAGATCAGTAAGCTGTCTGTCTGTCCTTTCTACTAATATGGAGATTTCTTTTTCACGTTCTTAAGATATTTTGGCAAAATAGACCAAATATGTAGAAAAGGGTTTTTCTTCTTATTATTAAAAGTAGACATACAATAAACATTTGAGTTATGCTTCAAAAAAGAAAAAACATTTGAATTTACTCAGAAACTTTATTAGAGGAGGAATGAGGACTCTTTTTTTTTGTAGGGCATCTTTTACAAAATTAAGTTCCTTTATTATTATATATAGAATAATAATGGAGGAGGGACTGGATGTTTTGATTTTGTACCTATGACTTGTGAGAGAATGAGATGTGGACAATACCATTGACAATGGGGTTGAAAATAAAAATACATAAATTTCATTCCTTCCATCCATGTCTTTCAAATCTTGTTGTACCATATAATCCGCAAGGGATGTCCCAAATGTTGAACCAAAGGGTTTGTGTGCCTTAGTGCATGTGGGTCAAAAATGTCATCAATTTTCACCATGTGAATCACAATCTAGGTCTAAGCAGTTTGACCTTTTCAAGAACATAAAATAGATCTCCATTTAATGGCTCGGTCCCAAGTTTACTTGTAGCTAAATTTCCACTTCCATAAATTAACAGTCGTATTAATCAATAAATAATGGAATTAATTTTCTCTTGATGGTTCTAACTTCTATAATACCATTATGTATTTTAGCCACGGTTCTGATTACATCTAAGGTCAAAGAAGTTCGAAACAGCGACTGTAAGTTCCTTGAGGTTGAGCTGTAAATGTCACTGATTGTTATTAGATGATCTAACAGTCCCTCATTTGTCCAAAATTTAATAAATTGGAGAATAATTAGATACAACTATTCTCATCTTATGTACCATCACTTTCTTTTGATAAATTGAACGGGTTGTTTTGATCTACTCTATTGTGGACATATTCATTTTCAATTTAAATATGTTAAAAGGTCGAGTGAAGGAAGTATTAATATGAGCCACAAGTGTCTATTCTTGTGGACTTTTGTACTAAATATTAGTAGTTAGGTACACATTAATTACTGATATGACGCGGGTGTGTTTTCTAATATGCATGGTAGATCAAAAGTTGGTTATGGGAATTTACTAACTCAAATCGTCTGCTTCAAAAGAAAAAAACTCAAATTGTTAGAGATTAGTCCTATGTGGTATGGAAATTATAGATCCCGCTGTTTATAAATTTTGGACGATTCTAACCTTACAAGTCGATTTTTGGGTTAGTTAAGCTCATCGATTTTAATGTAGCATGAACAGGTCCGTATTTTTATTTCGCACCACCCGATTTAATGTGTCCACATGTTAGACCCAACGAGACTTCACGTGAAGGGATGTGTTGAGATTAGTCTCACATGGTATGAAAATTATATATCATGCGCTTTATAAGCGTTGGGCAACCCTAGCCTTGCAAATTGGTTTTTGAGGTTAGTTAGGTCCATATACTTCAATACAAAGTGTCTAGCACGTGTCCAAGTTGTCGGATAGAATTTTTACTATTTATCGCTCCTTGATCGGGATGCACTTGACACAAACACCATATATGTACACGACCCGACACGGACACAAATATATGTCAACTTTTAAAACAATTAGGATACAAACACTTATGTAGTCAGCGATATTTCATAGTGAAATATATTCTCAATGATACTAAGAAAAATGACGGATGAATGTGCAACTCAAGTTTAGTTTCTTCAATATCAATCCTCAATTGGGATGCACCTGGCACAAACACCATATATGTACACGGCCCGACACAGGCACAAATATATGTCAACTTTTAAAACAATTAGGATACAAACAGTTACGTAGTCAGCGATATTTCATAATGAAATATATTCTCGATGATACTAAAAAAAATGATGGATGATTATGCAACTCAAGTTTTGTTTCTTCGATACAAACTATACTGATTAAGAAGATTGTTATAATTACAACTCCAACTTTAAAGGTATTTATAGTTACATATACTATAAAAACTACAAATATATTTGGCTCACAAGAATGCTTAAACTTATAAACAAATAACATATCTACAGTAACATTATCTCAACTGAAAAAGTAGGGGTATAACAACCACACCCAACCATTTCATTCGGAAATTTGTTATGGATTAAACTCTAATATAATTCTGAGAGCACCAAGTTACTGAGTCTCAATCAGGATATATATCAAAGAGATTTATCTCTTTCTCAACACAATCAGTAAATCAAACAGATAAAAATCCGTGAACCTGATTGTTATGAGAATAACTCAGATGGTACCAAAGACCAATGACCGAGTGTCAATCAAGTCATATCCAACAAACAAGGTCGGATTTATAAACTGTGATTGAACTACGCACAACCTGTGATATTTTAATTATATAAAGAAAATATAGTGCAGAAAAGAAATAACACAGACACCAAAAAATTTATTAACGAGGGAATCGCAAATGCAGGAAAACCCAGGGACCTAGTTCAGACTTGAACACCACACTGCATTAAGCCGCTACAAACTCTAGCCTACTACAAGTTAACTTCGGATTGGAATGTAGTTGAGCCCTAACTAAGTCTCACTGATTAAGGTACAATCGCGTTCCTTACCCCTCTTGAATCCCGGCCGGAATCTGTGCACTTGATTCCCTTAGCTGATCTCACCCACAACTAAGAGTTGCTACGACCCAAAGTCGAACACTTATAAACAAATTTGTTGTAGCGCCCCCTAAGCTAGCAGCTGACTAATCCAAGAGATTAACTAAATAAAGAGGCACTAAGAATCTGAATCATTTACTTAAACATTCAATTAAGAAATCTGTTATAAAACTTAACCCAAAACCATCCCCACTCTGAAATATATATATATACAAGGATTCCTCTCAGATGATACATATACAATAGTTATTTGATTTACAAATAAAATATACAACATAATAAACACAACAAAAGTTAACCAACTAACGAAATCAACCCTTGGAGCTTTTGCTGCGCAACTCTGATCTGTCTCTGAAACTGAAAGTGGGAATTGGTGAGCACATCATCCCTAAAAGGGGAGCCCAGTAGGAATAACATTTAACTTTCAAGTAATCATAGCAAGATTTGGAAAGCAATAATGTTTTCCCAAACATTAAAAATTGACCAAGTCACTGAAATAAACGAACTAGTATATGGACAAACTCCTTCTTCAAACAATGTATAATATTCGTGCGAACCACACTCATTAGCTATTGATATCACCAAGACCATGATGACCCACTCTAAGCAATAAAAGCTGAATTCATGTAGATATAATTGTGAAGGAGCGTATCATATATACCACAAGTGGAAATTCTCATTTCCCATAACAATTCATAATGACAAACAAAACATTACAAGTCCTTTCCAAATCGTGGAAAGATTCACAGAGTCAACAGAATTATCATAATGCAATTTAAACAAAGCATGGAATGCACGGACAAACAATGCATGAGTTTGTTAAGAATAAACTTTTGTAAAAGCAACAATAATGGTTACAAAAGAGTCAAATGTATTCCCACCTCTTTTGATGACAAGCCACGCCTACCTCGAGATCCACGATCCACTGGTTAGTTCTTTGAATCGATCGTTGTTAATATAGACTAACTATTAATCACACAAGAAGTCTAAGAATCTAGCTAAAAGGCTCACACAAGGCTCATAACATAATCTCATACAATTCTCTAGTTATAGGCTAAGTGAACTACTTTAATTGTTCTAATCCCATTTAAGGTTCTACACTCTTCATTAACCATCTCTTGCATATCTAATGGCTTACTAATTCAATTAGATTAGGTTTATAGTCTATTAGACAAGACTTAAGAATATCTACAACTTGTAGAAGAAACCAAAGGCTAACTCAGACTATAAGAGTCCATAACATCAAACTAAGGATACATAACACTAAGCCCAAGTCCACTAGACTCGGCCCATTACACAAGTGCTGACCCAACTGGGTCAACTAACGGTCAGTGATGGTCAAATGGTTCAACTAACAGTCAACGTCCATAGTCAAGTAAAGGTCCTGGTCAAATGGTCAAATGAACCAACTCAGTCAAGGTTTACTGAGTCAGTACTGGGTCAAACCTATTCAGTAGAACAACTGGTCGACTCAGTCAGATTGACTAAGTCAGCTAAACAAAGTGAGTCGGATAAACTGACTGGGATAACTAATAGGTTTAATACTAAAGAACTGAAGTTTATACAATTACTAAACACTTCATTCATTCAAATATAATTCACAATTTAATCACAAACACAACTAAAGCCTACCTGCAGTTCAGCGGTTCCAAGCTTTTACAACAATTACTATCTACTACTCTTTGATCACCATTCTTCATAAACTGAACTTCAGAAACACCACAACCAAAACATTACATACACATCGTTCTAACTGACACCCTCACCAGATTATACTTAGCATTTCCACTGATCATAGCCTCTACAGCTTCACCAATACTTCCACCACCAACCATTCAAAAGAACTTCAAACAATACAAAACTCAACAATAGCAACCAACCTATGATCTGTCTCAAATCATATCAATCGAACACCACCAACTGTGCAACGACACCACAACTCCATAACACAGTCCATATTCATTTCAGCTTAACAGACTTACAACACCCTTAACACCACTAAATAGAACTTCAACTCAACAACTTCAGGCCTGCAACTCAATTCCATTACCCATTCATCTTAGAACTGATTCATACATCTAAAACTCAGCAACAACACAACTCTGCAACCGTAATTCCAGTCTGAAACAACCAACACACCCCCTATAACAAATCTGTCAAATCAATTCAACACCATCATTACAAACGGTAATCTTCATTCCTAAATCACAAACTCAATTACAATTACAGCTCCACCACCAATACACATCTCCTCCCCTGTGACATTAACATTATCACCACCATATCTAATCTATCTCATCAATTCATTATGAGACCGTTTAAACCATGTATAAGTTATCACCACAATCATAAACAACAGATCCAAGCAATGAATTCCAAACTCAAACTTAAATACATATAACTTAATAATAAACCAAATCTGCAATCTTAAATTCAACTTACCCTTTCATCTGAATCAGCCATGAAGATCGAGTCAGCACCCATGACAATCTCATCACTTCCTTACAAGCACACTCAAACCCTAATTCCTCAATTCTCAATTCTCAATTTATGTTCTTCTTTGAAATCAAATCTTCAAATTAAACTCGTAACTTTTAACTTCACTTCATGTTCTTCAAAACCCATCATTTAATTTAATCCCCTAAATCGACAACTTC
Source organism: Papaver somniferum (assembly GCF_003573695.1). Taxonomy (NCBI): domain Eukaryota; kingdom Viridiplantae; phylum Streptophyta; class Magnoliopsida; order Ranunculales; family Papaveraceae; genus Papaver; species Papaver somniferum. The sequence continues at coordinate 59,615,660 of NC_039364.1, read as the reverse complement.
ATCTGTTGATTCCTCTTTGAACTTCTTACAAACCCTAATTCTAATTTGGGGAAGAACAGGACGAACCCTAATTCTCAATTTCACCTCCAAACAGCTTCAGAGCTTTAATTCAATTTCAACCCAATCGTTCTTCATCTAACAACAACCCAAATCATCTCTCAAATCTACACAAACCCTAACCATAAATCCTAACTTCGATTTACAGTAACAATTCTATCATCATCTCGTGTTCAATCAACCGCAACGTCATCACAAACGATCATCTCTTGACATTTTCCCCTAATTTTCGTTCTCAAAATCACTCAGTCTTCTCACATATTGACGAGCATGAAGAACAGAGGAAAGAGAGAAAGAAAAGAAGAATGAAGAAGAATGAAGAAAAACAGAGAAGAATAAGATAAAGAAGAAAGAATAAGAGAAACTGATTTCTCTTCGACACGTGTCTGGTGATAAGGCCAGCGACCAATGATAAAGGCACCCTCCCAAACAATAAGGGAAACCAGATGGTTTAAAGGAAAATGACTTATTTGTTCTTCATATAAAACTGATAATATCTTCTTCATCCGATATCTGATTGACACGCTCGAGTAGCCCATTCCGCGTAACTTTTCGAGATCTATTCAACGGTACTATTTTCGTATCTAGATCGTTGTTAGATTAATTCCTATTAATTAACTTTCATGTTAAACTAATCGAGTTATTATCGGCTAAATACTCACTTGACTACCGCTAGACCAGTCAAATAGCGTTGACGAGCTTAAGGGTCCTTACATTTGTCTCCCACAGATAAGTATATTCTGGTTGTTGTTACCGTCTTAAGATAAAGATCAGGAAACTCAATTAATAATCCGGTATTATACTCCCGAAGAACAACCTAGAAATATTAGTCACCTCACAATAACCTAACTGATTAACATAAGAAGTTATTGTGGAATCACAAGAATCTGAGACGAAGAACTGTTGTGATTACTTTTTATATCTTACCTATCCGAGATAAATCTCGAGAAAATCTTAGAGAAGATTAAACTCAATACGATAGAAAAAGTAAGATCAAAATACACAACTACAAAGAAAATAGTTGGATCTAGCTTCACGAATCCCAAATGAAGTCTTCAAGTCGTTAACCCTAATAATGGTTTTCAGAAGAACTGTAAACCTGGGTTAATGGAGAATCGACCCTAGTTTGAAACTAGGACACACGAGAGTGTCGGGATTAGGTTTCCCAGATGCTAGAGTTCTCCCTTATATAGTCTTTCAAATCAGGGTTGCTTACAATCAAAGCTAAAATAGCTTAGTAACAAAAAATTAATATTCACGGTTAGATGAACTACTGATTTAAGATTCAATCTAAGTCTGCTTAGAAAATAAGCAATCAATATCCATCTTCAGATGGTATTAGCTTGATACACACAAATTAAATATACCTATATTTATATATGGATGAACCGTACCTAAACGTGTATAACCAGTTGGCTCAATAACAGTAAACCGAAGTTAGCCATATGAGCACTTTTAGTTTAGCCATATTCATCTAACACTTCTAAATAAAAAATGATGATCAATCAACCATGATAGATAATCAAATGAATCTAAATTTTCTTTAAGAGAGTTGTTCAAATGTTCACTATCTCATAGAAATATCCATGAACAATTTGAAACATATTCGGTTTGGTTTCTAGTTGTACAAAGTACTATACCAGAACTAATTCATGAACATAATGCCACGGTTTGGAAACCAAGTTCGCATATCTTAATTCATTAAAGTTCCAGGGACTTTAGTTCGCAAACAAACCTGAGTTCATGAGTATGAGTTGTCATACTTACAGATTTTAGAACCTAACCATTGTGTTCGCGAACTGAGTATGCAAACCATAGTTCCGGACTTAGCCTGGTATGCCATTCACAAACACTGTCTGCAAAACACAGTTCTGTACTTATCACAGTTAAACCCGTTTGCAAACTAGAGTTCTGGACCTGAATTAGTACTTCACAGTTCGCATACAAGGTATGCATACTGTGCTATATCTAGACATTGGCAGTAGTTCTAAAACTCTCATTCAATCATTGAAACATCCTAAGAATACAACAATGGTAATCTTACACATACCACTAGCTTCAAGTAATTTTCAAGTGATTAATTGATCAATATGAAACTTCCCAAGTTAACATCAAATGATTGTCTCGCACAAATCATGTAAGATGTTCAAGGTAATTTTCACATGATCATCTTGACTTAATATTTAGTTTCCAACAAATAAATTATCTACAACTAAACTCGTCAAGTAGATGATGAAGTTAAGCTAAAGCTAAAAATCTAAAAAGCTTCTAACAGGTATTTCGAGAAATATATAAACGAGATATACTTGGCTCGAAATTTCAAATGTGTATAATGCAAAGTCTATATAGCTATACGACTTAGTCTCATTAGATGATATAATAGAATAAACTTCTGAGTGATAGATAACTTTTAGTCTCCACATACCTTTTGTTGATGAAGTTCCTCCAAGCTCTTCAGTAGACCTTCTTCTTCAATTGATGAACGTCGTGAAGTCTAATTCTCAACTACACACTTCTATCCTAATCCGATACATGGCTACAAGTAGACTAGAAATTAAGTATACAGTTTTGAACAACTAAACTTGACAAACAAGCTTGAAATAACAACGCATGCGAGTTCGACCGAGCAGTGCTCTAACAATCTCCCCCTTTGTCAATTTTAATGACAAAACTATCAATACATATGGATTACAAAATAAATAAACTTTGTAGCTTCTGATCCATCATGCTTGATTTCCTTGGTTCTTCAACTTCCTTGAATTCTTTGTTACTTCAAGTTCTTCATCGATTCTGAATGTGTTCGACTCAACATCATTGTTGTTGAAGATCCGTAGCAATAGCAATACGAAAAAGAAAGTTCTCAATCATTGTTATTCAGTGTCATGGTATTATTATATAGAACCAAAGTCCAATTGCATCACAACTTTGAAATAATACTACAGTGATATGTATCACTCCCTCCCCCTTAGTCAATACTTCCATCTTATAATGAAATTCACTCCCCCTTACATAATGATCCGTAAACCATATGTGTGTAGTGTGAACTACTAAATAATTCTCACCTTTTTTGTCTATAAGTTGGCAAAGGTACGAAAACTATGGGATCATAATGAATTCCAAAAGATAATTCATGACTAAAAAGGAAAGTATCAACTTTATTTCGATTATTTCACATAGTCGAAACTTAGTGTATTCATCAAGCAGTTTATTAAGATACAAGTTAACCCCTTCCAATTATACAACCGCTCTCCCCACAAATATATGGCATTTAAGTGCAAGTTCATTTACGAACTCTCCCCCATTTGATGTCATTACCAAGAGAACAACATGAGCGACCTTACTTTTACGAGAAAACAAGGATTTCTTTGGACATTAACAATTCACATTGATTTGTATCCAGTAAAACTCGAGTAAATCAACCACAAGAAGATCTTATAGGTTAATTTAGCCGGAAATCACTCAACATAAGAAACTTACGGAGTAAATACAATACTTTCAAATAATGGTGGATCAGGGAAAGATCAATACTGTGGAATTTCTCAAAAAGTTCATTCTATCTTTTATCAATATATGTATAAAGACTTAATATACTTGACTTTTGAGCATATACGAGACAATATCACAGTCAAGAATGTAAAGGCATATATATATATATATATATATATATATATCTCATAAGACATTTGCAATATATAAAACCAATAAGATTAAATACTGCAAGTTCATCTTCCAAATAACTTAGAATTTAAATAAATAAATCTAAAAACATTGCAAGATGAAAAAATGTTGGAAATAGCTATGTGCAATCAAAATATTTGTTATACCAAACCCTAGTTATCCTTCTTAAACATAAGAATAAATTCTCACAAGAAGTTTCCTAGACATTATTTAAAATCAGCACAAAACGATCTAAACATTTTTGGAATCTTCACAGGTTTTGAGATCTTTGAGCTTGTGATCAACAACATCTATTGCATCTTTGGAGAAGATATCCTTGTTGAGAAAATCTTTAACATGTGTCTTCATGAGAACAAGGTCAGAGGTAACCTTTTTGCAACTCAGTTCGTAGCACATCAAGACCTTTCATAGTATCAACAAGATGCAGCTTTGCTTCCTCAAAGTATTAAAGAAAATCACGAACAAATTCAGCGAAAACCATATCTTCATGCTCTACATCTTGATGAGTATATCCATAATAGCATGAGACATCAGGATAGTCTTCATAGTTTTTAGATTTGACAATGTCATCTTCTACTAGTGTTCTTTTCTTCTTCCCCTTGGAGAAGACATCCTTTCATAAAATCCTTTCATAAAATCGCAAGTGCTCTACATCTTAACCGTTAACCTTATCAAGAAATCCTTTCATAAAATCGCAAGTGCGAGAAGGAGAAGACATCCTGTTAGAGCATTGCTCGGTTGAACCCACTAGCGTTGGTATGTCGAGTTAGTTGTCAATTTTAGTTTTCAAAATGCAGTCTTGATTTAGTATATTAAAGATAGTTTCAGATTAGATTAAGTCTAAGAAGTGGAATCGAAGCTATCCTTGAAGGATGAAGTTTAAAGACTACAAGAGGACATCAACAAGGACTTCATCAACAAAGGTATGTGTTAATTGATTTCATTTGGATTCTTGTTCAATTCTACCTTTCTAATCTATTGAAATAAATGCTCACTCTATGGAACAATTCATATGACGGTAAATGCACAATTATGTATATATACTTGAGGATATTTGATTCACGGCTTTGGTAACAATAACCTTTATCCCTAGAAAGTATCTCATGTTATATTGAATGAGCTTACGAATTCAACAAACCAAGAATTACTCAATTCCGAGTTATAACGATGAAGTTATGAGTGATTTATTAAAGTAACAATTAATAAGTGTTGCTGTAATTGTTACAATTCGTTAGTAGGAAACAATCCATGAACTGTTTGTAACGGTTCATGGACTTGAGCCCAATTACGTGATTAGAAGCCATTTTTGGTCAAGTTTTTGATGTTTCCTTATCTAGGCAAGATAGTTGTTACTCCAAACATATTTTATTACCATATTAAAGTGTTTGTGATTCCTTCCTAAGATAAATTGTGATTTATTCACATAAATACAATATTTGCTAAATCAATTATTTATTTAATTATTTTGGCAAGAGTTGTAACTTAGGAAAGACTCCCAAAATTAGGAGAGTCTTGAAAAAGGAAAATAGCTTTCAAGCTACCTTATTCACTATAAATAAAGGGTTCGTGAGTGCTACACGTTTTCATCCCCTTTCGAAAATTGGTGTAAGCTTCATAAGGTTGTTTTCCATGTCTTCTGTTCTTCGTGAACAAGAGTGAGATAAAAGTCTTTGTATTGGGGATCACAAAGTCGAATTGTATTTAATCTTCGTGATTGATTATACAACTTGTAATCTAGTTTTTTCATCTCTTATCTATTCTAAGGTCTTCTCTTCTGATATAATACCATTCAAGAGTTGCTGATCATAAACCCTAGGTTTTGATAGATTTCAGTTTCCGATCGTATACCAACACTTGTTAGTCGAAATCGGAAGATTGAAAGAAAACTTCGATTAAGGTATCTCGTAAAAATCCTTAAGAAGTTTTAAACAAGATATCTCTAGATTTATTCTAGTTGTTCTTGTTGTAGAATCATTAGGTTTCTCTTCCTATTTTTGAAGAGTATAATAATCCCTAATCTACAAGTTTGTTTTGATATTACTTTTACCTAGTAATTGTTTTTCTCAAAACAAACACAAGATTTCCAAAACCTTGATTCACATCTAAATGGAAATCAAATCGGTGTTTTTGTGAAAACAAAAAGATCGAAAAGTATCAACGTGTTGTTGCTTCTTCTAAAGAGAACTAATTTTCTGCTAGAAGATTTTTGAGAGTGCTTCTGAAGAGAACTCTGTTCTTCCAGAAGATTTTCGAGAATAACTTCTAAAGAGAATTGGTGTTCTGTTAGGAGTTTTACAAGTGCTTGAATACATCTGAAGTAGGTATTACATCTAGTCTGAATAGGTAGTAGGAAATTGTTGTAACATCTTATAATCAGTGTGTGTTTATTCTGGACTAGGTCCCGGGGTTTTCTGCATTTGCGGTTTCCTCGTTAACAAAATTTCTGGTGTCTGTGTTATTTCATTTCCGCATTATATTGTTTATCTTTATAATTGAAATATCACAGGTTGTGCGTAAGTTCAATCAATTTGGAATCCAACCTTTGGTTGTTGATTAAATTGACTGACACTTGGATATTGGTTTTTAATATCGTCCAAGTTATTTCTTATATTCAACCGGGCTTGCAAATTCCTATTTGTTCGATTGCAGATTGAATTGAGAAATAGAGATATAACTCTTTGATATACTTTTGTTAAGATTGAGTCTGACTGTCTAGTTGATTCTCTTGAAAGTATATATTGGAGCTAGTCCATATAGATTGCCAAACGAATTATTAGGTGTCGTTTTTATACCCCCGCTTTTTCAATTGGTATCAGAGCAGGGAAACACGCTAAGACCTTATAAGTCTGTGTTTGAAGCAATCTGATTAGTATGGACAGAAGTGTTATCTCTGTAAACGTATCGCCAGCCTTAGATGGCATGAACTATTTATGGTGGAAAATTGTTATGCGTGCTTTTCTACAAGCGCGAGATTTTCAATCATGGGATCGTATTGTTAATGGCTATGATCCTCCAACAGTTATAGTAGACGGTGTAACTGTTGCAAAGGATATTGGTAGTTATAGTGATGTCGAGATTAATGCCGCAAGGCAAAATTCTGACGGATTAAACGCTATCATCCATGCCATTACCCCAGATATTCAGCACCACATGACTACGTGTAATAAGTCTAAAGATGCTTGGGGTATCTTAGAAACCGTATTTGAAGGGAATGCCGCTGAGAAATAAGCAAGGCTTCAAAACCTAGCATCTGACTGGGAAAACCTTCGCATGTCTGACAATGAAACCTTTGATGAGTTTAACCAAATACTTTCTCAAATAGTTAACGCCTCATATTCATTAGGAAGAACTATTCCGGATAAAGTTATTGTGTGCAAAATTCTCAAGTCTCTACCATCAAGATACGAGTCTAATAAACATGCCATTGAAGAAGCAGATGATCTTTCAACACTCTCCAGAAATACTCTTGTTGGAAAGTTAAAGATCTTTGATAATGAACACCGGTATGGAAAAGAGGTGACTTCTCTTAAAGCTGCAAACAATTCTGAATCCTCTAGGGATAAATCTGGTTTGCCAGATGCTAAGGATGTTACTCCACGACAATCTAGAAAAATCTTGAGAGACAGGAAAAAAAGTTTTTCTAAAGGTGCAACATCTCCTAATGATGATGTACGATGCTTTAACTGTCGTGTTTTCAGGCACTTTTCTTCAGCATGTCCTAGCTGGAGCCGTAGATAATCGACATATGCAACAGCTTTGCCTACTCTTGATGATGGACCTGAACATTATGATGACCAAGAGTACGCAGGCGAGGTTGCATTAGCTTCTGGAAAAATTCTTTCGGATACTGATTCTGATTCTGACGAAGAAGTGTTCCATGTAGATCCAGTTGCTAATAATCTTCTTAAAGAATGTCATCAGAAACTCTCGGAAGCTGAAAACATCATTTTCAGTGAGAAAGTTAAATATAACAGACTTCATAGTCAGAATAAAAACTTGCAAGACCAACTTGATTCTATTGGTGCAAGAGATTATCTCAACGAAATACGAAAGCTTAAAGAAGAAATTGCCGGAGGTCGAGATCGGGAAATTACTCTTCAAGCAGAGCTAGAAAACTTGGAGAACATTGAGATGAACTTGTTATTTGATTCGTAACGAGAAGATCTCAAAGTTCAATATTAATCATCCAAGAATGATCTAGTTATTGCGCTTGAAAAGGTCAAAAGGTTGGAAGAAGAAAACTCGAGCTTAAAAGTGAGTTTGCCTAGAAATAGCAGCTCAGATAAATTAACCTCAATATTGGGAGCATGTAGAATTCATCGTGATACACGAGGATTGGGCTATGAAGGAATAGGCGCTCCTGGTATTTGCAAAGAGGTAAAATTTGTCAGAGCTAAAGTTTCTTCTCAACCAAATCCTTCCACGGTTGACAAAAGTGAAGTATCTCTACCAACTTCCGATGACGAAAAGAGGAAATTCTGTCAAGTTACACATTTAAGTAACACTAAATATAACTTTTTCCATTCTGCTAAACATTGCTTTTACTGTGGAAAACCAGGTCACTTGCAAAGGAATTGCAGATTTCTTAAACGAGATAAAACCAGATTTGATTTTGTTAAGATGACAAGATTTGATGTTCCAAACTGGAGAAAAACTGAGTCTCATAATATCAGTTCTTCCAGTATTCCCCCCAAGAAGTTTCGTAATTATATTGGGGAGAAAAAGAAATACGTTGCTCCAAAAGCTGCTCAGAAATGGGTACCAAAGAAGATCAATAAAGCAACGAGTGTTATTAAGAAGGATCTCCTAGACAAGAGTTCGACAAGGGATAACATCTTAAAATGTATGGAACAATTATTGAAAGTTTCAAGGAAGTTGTTAAATTCCTAGATTCCATGCATGATTTTGTTTATTTTGTTTCAAATACCTGTGGTGAGCAAGATTTTGTTCACCTCAGCACAACCTGATTGTGTTGAAAGTACATCCTCACCAAGAAGCCCTAGTAAATGCGATGAGGATTGCAAAAGAATCGGGGCGCACATATTATGTTGGGTAATTTTTGAATATGTGGAACAATATATTGTTTCGACCTGAGTTTAACTCGCTTACATATTTCTCGAAATATGTGTTGGTAAGCTTTCGCTTTAACCAAGTTCATCTTATATTCTTGACGAAAGTCAAAAGATGCTCATGTGAAAATTGCGGAGTAACATCTTACATGGTTTGTGTGATACAATCATTTGGTGTAGACTTGGAATGTTTCGTTATGATTATTTCAATAACTTGAAAATTGCTTTGATGCGAATAGTGTGTGAAAACGGCTATTGTCATCCTCTAAGAAAGTTTCAATGATTGAAATAGAGTTTAGAATACTTAACCATCATTGGATTATGAACATAGTGTGCATTCTTGCATGTATGTGATCCATGACCGGAACTAAAGCATACATACCCGTATGCGTACTTGTAGTTGTGAAATTCTGTATACCAAGTACACATACTGGTAAGCATACTTGCGTAAGGTATAGGTCCGAGAATTTCTGCTGGGTTTTGGAAGTATACTTAAGTATGCGCACCCCTTCACATACTGGCGAACCCAAACTCAAACCGGATACTTAGGTATGCGTACCCGTATGCATACTTGAGTGGTTAAAGTTCTAAAATCGGTTGTGACATGAACAAATACATTTATATAATAAGAAATGCATTCTTTGCAAACCGTGGCTATAATGTCATGAATTGATTCGAGTGAATCAAACCGATTTTGCTTCAATTATGTTCTTGTATACTTCTATGAGAATATAGCAATTGAACAACTTTTTAACTAGTTTCATTTTTGAGTCATTTGAACTAGTTATGGTTAAGATGAATATGGCTAAATACCACGTGTATGATTCTTAATTACCTAACTTGATCTGTGATTGAAATTCTTAACTATAACAGGTTAGAAGCAATAATCAAAGCCATTGTTTGTTGGTTTTTATTGTCAACGAAACTTTTTCATATACTTATGGTAACCATTCTTGGTGTAAATCCTTGTTGAAAAGGTTATTCTTCCTTCTAAGCATATCAATACTTGTTTATACAAGTTTGTATCTTAGAAAATACGATCACAATACTTGATCTTTATGATTACATATTGTGTGTTGTTACCATGAGATAGTTCTATTTTTTAGTAACACGATCTCATGAGAGACTTTGAATAATTGGTCCTTAGCTCGTATCTCCTTGTGGGATTTTTTTTTTAATATCTTACCTATCTGAGAAGAAGAACTGTTGTAATAATTTTAATGGTATTTTAGCCTTGAATGATTTTATCTTTCAATTAAACTGCTAAAAATGTGTTAAATCCATGAGAAGTTTAGCTGAATATATGCTCAAAAGTTAAGTCTATTGTGTCATTATGCAAATATTGATGGAAAATAGAATAAACTTTTTAATGTCAAATATTAAGTCTACTGTGTCATTATAGAAATATTGATGAAAAATAGAATGAATATTTGAATATTCCGCAGTATTGATCTTTCCCTGATCCACTTCTATGTGAAAGTACTGTATGGCTCCGTAAGTTTTCTTATGTTGCACATTTCCGACTAAATTAATCATTGAGATTCTCTTTGTGGTTAATTTAATTAAGTTTACTAGATACAAATTCATGTTTCATGTGATTTGTTAATGTCCAAAGAAATCCTTTTTTTTTTCTTGTAAAAGTAAGGTCGCTCTTGTTGTTCTTTCGGGAATGACATTTTATGGGGGAGAGTTCTTAATTGAACTTGTGCTTTATTGCCAAATCTTTGTGGGGAGTGCGGTTGTGGAATATTGTAGGATTTATCTTGTATCTTTATAAACTCCTTGATGAATACACTAAGTTTCGATTATGTGAAATCATCGAAACAAAGTTGATATGTTGATTAAGATTTTTTTTGATTGTCGTTGTAACTGTAGTAAATAGGGATTCGAACTCTAAGACTTGTTAAGATTAATTTTAAAGGAATAAAATAGAGAATTACTGGGTCTAGGATTCGGCCAAACTCATATCAAGAGGTTTAATTATTCATTCTCAAACAATTATCTATCAATAAATAAACCAATATTGACTCTTATTTTTGCCAAGGTAGATTCTCCAAACATTAGTTACAAATCGTAAGCATGGGACATCAAACATCTAAGCAAGCATGACCCATCTAATAAAATGATAACTAATTTTTTCAAATCATATTTCAATTAAAATTAATGCAAAAGTCTTATAAAGAATTAAATAATTTTACCCATGTATGAAATTCGTCTTCCTCCGTCGACCCAGTGTTGGGGTTTAGCTTCTCATGATAAATACAAACTCAAAAATATAAGTTATAGCTCAAATGGTGTTTTTATTAAAGAAAACTAATAATACAATGAATCTGCAACGCTGTGTCGGCGTTACAAAAATCATTGTTACAATAGATGTTGCAAATACAAATTAAGCGTGCCAGACAGACTGTTACAAGTACTGTCAATAAACGACAGTTTCTTGCGACAGTCCGTAGGCGTCAAAGCTCTTCTTCTTCTCTCTGCAGCAGCAGAGAAGTTGCTATGCAACTCTCTATTTTCTTCCCCAGACTCTCGATATCCTTTCTCTGTTTACCAACTACCTTTTTATACTCTAAAGCATCCAAATATCCTCAGTTCAATGCATAATATTTTCTCTTTAATCCATTATTCTCACTGCCATTACACGAAGATTATTTCTTTCTCTTCATGCGTTAACTGTCTTGAAAACTTCCCAAACTCTGTTGATATGATAAATATATGGATCCTAGGAGAATATCCTCTCTTAACTGCACTTAACTTCTGTATTAAACTCACCAGAAACCCAACCATAAACCCGAAGATATTTCTTCCCTCTTTTATAAAAATCGTGTATATATCTTTCCTTCTCCGGAATTATGCACCTTACCAATCCTGTCATGTCGCTATAACTTCATCCAAATCCATTTGCACGAATAAATCACAAAAAATCTTACTAAAAGTCTGCAACAAAATCTTCCACAATAACTCAACAGAATCTATGAAATATCTTCATCCTCAATTTCTTCTAACCGGTGATAATTTCCTTCCTTTCTCGATTCAAATGCAATTACCACCCCTGTTTACTCGAAACAGGATGGTATCTATCCATATCCGAGAGTAAATCCCCACAATATCTCCTCAAATCAATCCCACAAATATTCGCAGAAACAAATTCATTTTTCCCGCCAAAACCTTGTGTTCTTGGTGATGAAGAAGGGTGCCCCGTAACAATTTGAAGGGCGCCCATAGCGGTGGGGTGTATATAAAAAATCAGGTAGCCCCTTAGCAAGTGGAGTGCCCCATAGTAATAGATAACCCCTTATCCAAAATTGTGAGTTCGAATAACAAGTGTCCTCCGAGGTCCAAAAACCACTTTTCGAGCAACTTTTCCATAAGAGCTTATTTCCTTGAAAAGACTTAAAAAAATATTATTAGTGATAAAATGAGTCCTAGCTCATGTAATTATGGGTGAAAATGCGTCGCACTTGCGTGTTCATAAAATTCCCCCACACTTACATTTTGCTAGTCCTCGAGCAAAACAGAAGAATTGACCCGCTACACAGCTGGTCATAGAATAAGAGAGAGATAGAAAGAGAGAGACCCGCTTACACAGCTGGTCATAAAATGATAAGAGAACAAAAGAAAAGACCCGCTCCATAGCTGGTCATAATTTTTGTTTTTTGTTTTTAGACCCGCTCCACAGCTGGTCATAAAATGATAAGAGAACAAAAGAAAAGACCCGCTCCACGGCTGGTCATAATTTTTTTTTTTTTTTAGACTCGCTACATAGCTGGTCATAATATGCAAGAAATTCCTGAAACAGAAAAATAAAACGTTAACCACTCCCCCACACTTAAACGTTACATTGTCATCAATGTAATTGAGTCATCCAATGCAAAACTTAAGATGGGAAATCCATAAAATGCAAAAAAGTAAACGAAAATATAAAAATAAAAATACACCTACTGGAATGTACAAAAAGGATCCTCATACACTAATAACCTGAAAACTTTGGAATCGACCCAAAATACAATATTTACAAACGACAGCTTCACATTTATGTCACGAAAACGCGGAGACGCTGAAACTATCAAAAACCAAGATTTACCCCTAAACCAAGTTTTTACTGCACAAGGAAGTGCGTAAAGAACAAAATATGGGGATTCTATTGAGACTGGGGAATTATCAATCGGCTCATGCACTGTATCAGGAATAGGCAAGTCCTCTTGGTATTTAGATGCAAAGTAATCCAACAAAAATTTTGAAGCACATAATTCTAACCCTAAATTAGGTAACTTTTGGAAGTCTAGGGGACTAGAAACAACCTCTAAGTTGGGTGAAAGATCTTGCGAGATAGATTCTTCTAATAAATTAGACAAATCATCTACACAATCATTCACAGGGTCATCTAAAAATTCTGTCTCGATCAGAGAGTCACTACAATCATCATCATCATTAAATAATTTTTGGCATTACAGAATTCTCAATCTTAGTTCCAAGCTAAGTGGTGTGTGTTTATAATACTTCTCATATATCTCTAGAGGGGATTCTTCACTTACCACATGTGGATCAAAAACTCCATACCGTTTCCTACGCTTATATTCAGCAAGCGTCATCTCAGAAGAGGTTTCCTGATAATTTGACTTTCTACGCTTATACTCCGCCAGCGTCATCGTAGGTGACGTCTCCTCAGAAGAAGGCATCATCCTCAAAAAGTCCCTGAAAGGAAATACAAAAAGAAACGCATAAAAAGGAAAAAGAAAATCTAAAGAATATACTATAAAAACTAAAAAAAAAAAAAAAAAAAACTAAAAATTAATCTAAAAATAAATCCGCGTCGGCGGCGCCAAAATGATTAAGATTTTTTTTTGATTGTCGTTGTAATTGTAGTAAATAGGGATTCGAACTCTAAGACTTGTTAAGATTAAATTTAAAGGAATAAAATAGAGAGTTACTGGGTCTAGGATTCGGCCAAACTCATATCAAGAGCTTCAATTATTCATTCTCAAACAATCATCGCTCAATAAAAAAACAATATTGACTCTTATTTTTTCCAAGGTAGATTCTCCAAACATTAGTTATCAATCGTAAGCATGGGACGTCAAACATCTAAGCAAGCATGACCCATCTAATAAAATGATAACTAATTTTTTCAAATCATATTTAAATTAAGATTAATGCAAAAGTCTTACAAAGAATTAAATAATTTTACCCATGTATGGAATTCGTCTTCCTCCGTCGACCCAATGTTGGGGTTTAGCTTCTCATGATAAATACAAACTCAAAAATATAATTTATAGCTCAAATGGTGTTTTTATTAAAGAAAACTAATAATACAATGAATCTGCAACGCTGTGTCGGCGTTACAGAAATCACTGTTACAATAGATGTTGCAAATACAAATTAAGCGTGCCAGACAGACTGTTACAAGTACTGTCAATAAATGACAGTTTCTTGTGACAGTCCGTAGGCGTCAAAGCTCTTCTTCTTCTCTCTGCAGCAGCAGAGAAGTTGCTATGCAACTCTCTATTTTCTTCCCCAGACTCTCGATATCCTTTCTCTGTTTACAAACTACCTTTATATACTCCACAGCATCCAAATATGCTCAGTTTAATGCAGAATATTTTCTCTTTAATCCATTATTCTCACTGCCATTACACGAAGATTATTTCTTTCTCTTCATGCGTTAACTGTCTTGAAAACTTCCCAAACTCTGTTGATATGATAAGTATATGGATCCTAGGAGAATATCCTCTCTTAACTGCACTTAACTTCTGTATTAAACTCACCAGAAACCCAACCATAAACCCGAAGATATTTCTTCCCTCTTTTATAAAAATCGTATATATATCTTTCCTTCTCTGGAATTATGCACCTTATCAATCCTGTCATGCCGCTATAACTTCATCTAAATCCATTTGCACGAATAAATCACACAAAATCTTACCAAAAATCTACAACAAAATCTTCCACAATAACTCAACAAAATCTATGAAATATCTTCATCCTCAATTTCTTCTAACCGGTGATAATTTCCTTCCTTTCTCGATTCAAATGCAATTACCACCCCTGTTTACTCGAAACAGGATGGTATCTATCCATATCCGAGAGTAAATCCCCACAATATCTCCTCAAATCAATCCCAAAAATATTCGCAGAAACAGATTCATTTTTCCCGCCAAAACCTTGTGTTCTTGGTGATGAAGAAGGGTGCCCCGTAACAATTTGAAGGGCGCCCATAGCGGTGGGGGTGTATATAACAAATCAGGTAGCCCCTTAGCCAGTGGAGTTCCCCATAGTAATAGGTTACCCCTTATCCAAAATTGTGAGTTCGAATAACAAGTGTTCTCCGGGGTCCAAAAACCACTTTTCGAGCAACTTTTCCATAAGAGCTTATTTCCTTGAAAAGACTTAAAACAATATTATTAGTGATAAAATGAGTCCTAGCTCATGTAATTATGGGTGAAAATGCATCGCACTTGCGTGTTCATCATATGTTCTCTCTTAGTCATGAAGTATCTCTTTGATAATTTCATTATGATCCCGCTAGTTTTCGTACCTTTGCCAATTTTATATTGACAAAAAGGGGGATAATTATTTTTTAATTCACACTAAATATACGTAAGGTTTACGGATCATTATGTAAAGGGAGTGGTTTTCATTGTGATATGAAGTATTGACTAAGGGGGAGTGATACATATCACCGTAGTATTATTTTCAAAGTTGTGATACAATTGAACTTTGATACCATGTGATAATATTATGACACTGCATAACAATAAGAAAACAGTCTTGTGGGATTATTGTTATCGCTACGGATCTTCAACAACTATGATGCTGAGTTGAACACATTCAGAATCACTGGAGTACTTGGAGTGACTAAGAATTCAAGGAATGTTGAAGAACCAAGGAAATCAATCATTTGGATGAGAAGTTACAAAGTTTATATATTTTGTAATCCATATGTATTGATAGTTTTGTCACTAAAACTGACAAAGGGGGAGATTGTTAGAGCACTGCTCGGTCGAACTCGCAACCGTTGCTATCTCAAGCTTGTTTGTCAAGCTTAGTTGTCAAAACTATAAGTATTGATTTCTAGTCTACTTATAGCTATGTCTCGGATTAGGTTAGAATGTGTAGTTGAGATTTAGACTTCACGACGTTCATCGATTGAAGACGAAGAACTACTAAGGGGAGCTTGTGGAATTCATCAACAAAAGGTATGTGGAGACTTGAACTCATCTATCACTCAGAAGTCTATTAAATTATATCTCCTATTGAGACAAGGTCGTATAGTTATATAGACTTTACATTATACAAATTTGATATTTCGAGCTGAGTTTAACTCGCTTATATCTTTCTCGAAATACGCGTTGGAAAGCTTTTTGTTTTAACCACGTTCATCGTTATTCTTGACGAAATTCAAAATATGACCATGTGAAAATCACATGGTAACATCTTACATGATTTGTGTGAGACAGTCATATGACGTAGACTCGGAATGTTTCGTATTGATCATTCGATCACTTGAAAATTGCTTATAAGCTAATAGTTTGTGTGAGACAGCTATTGTCGTCTTTTAAGAATGTTCCAATGATTGAAATGGGAGTTAAGAAATAAAACCCATGTCTGGATACATTACGGTTTGTGTACTTAGTGTACGAACTGTTTTAACGGAATTTGCATACCCGTTCGCAAACTTATTCAACTGTTAAGTCAGGGTACTTAAGTTTGCATACCCGTTCGCAAACAGATTTAACAGTTGAAGTCCGGGAACCAAGTTTGCATACTCGTTCTGAAATGTTTTCAACTGACTTCGGCCCGGAGCTAAAGTTTGCGTACCCGTTTGCAAACTGCCGGCTTGTAACCAATATCTGAAACATAAGTTTGCATACCCGTTTGCAAACTTAAGTGGTTCAAGTTCTAAAATATGTTAAATATGATTTCATACTCATGAACAAATACATTTATAAATTAAAGAATGCAATCTTTGCAAACCGTGCACTAGTGGAAAATGACAGTTTCGTGACCGTCAAAGCAAGTCATAGATACGAATTAAATGACTTGCTTTAGCGGTCGGGAAAAGGGTCGATGTTTGAGCGTCTTTTTCATCTATGACGTGGTTATGCGGGTCACTGTGTATCTTATATGAACGACTGGTGTTAACGGTCAACAAATTATGACTGACCCCAATCAGTCATAGATATAAATCTTAACTTAAAAAAATAGATTCAGATTGGCTGTCTGGCCTGACTGAATCTGACTAAATCTCAAATCAAACCCAAATGAAACTCAAATGAAAACTCAAACTAGAATTCAAATGAGAATCAAATCAAACTCAAATTAGAATTCAAATGAGAATTAAATCATACTCAAATGAGAACCAAATTCAAATCAGATAAAAGTGAGAATCAAATTAAACTTGCACACAAATAATCATTCAATTTAACATACATTGATTCACTGGGTTCAAATTATACAAAAAGGATTAAAATCTTGAGTTATGACCAATGTAAATCTTACAAGAAAAGTAACTAAGTTCTAGGATTTGGTTACAAAACGATGAACTAATAAACTATTGATTAAACAGTAAAATCATAAACTCCAATGATGATGAAGAACTTATCCTTACTTCATAATGGTGTACCTGCACAACAAAAATAAGTTCGGCCATCAGCTGATTAATGTGGGGATCTCACAATACTCAAGAAAATGCTAAAAACAATAACCATGCCATGCACATTATCAAATCTTGAAATAAAGATTTGGGCAACTTTATCATTGAGGGAAACCGAAAAAACAGAGATTTGGGAAACTTTATCATTCATGAACTGATAATCTGAAACATCAATGAATCATGTTTATGGGAATAGATAGAAAGACATACTTGTGAAGTAATCTTCATGTGTGGCCGTCTTGTAAAGCAGGACACCATAACTTCAACAAAAAAAAGAACAAAAAAAAAATCAATAAATCATATTCTAGTACACAAACAAAAGTCAAAACCTAGATTACGCACCAGCAGTTAAGATGAAAGGCTGCACTAACATAAGAAATAAACTTGTATCGAGTTATTCCTACCAGAAGTGATAGGGAAAGAAAGAGATGAAGCACCAATAATTTGATGAGAAATATACTAAAACAACTATCGGCAATGAAGCTCGACAGCCTTGCAGCGTCTTCTTCTAAATCTAGGATTGGAGGCTCTGCACCCATTAACAGCAATCAACTTTGAAACTCCACTATTTCTTCCTCCTATGTATTTCTTTTAAAATCAATAGACTCGCGCTCCACATTATTCCCAATCCTGATACAATCCTTAATTAATACACTTTTATTCATAACAATCTTGAACATGAGAGGACAGTGATCTATAAAAGGTTGGTATCCTAACCAATATATGTAACTAGTTCATTAATTCACGACCTTGACATATCTCGAGCACAAGGAACACAATGGAGGATAAAAAGTGCAAAGTTGTGAAGATTAGTAATTAATCATATCACAAATTCCTAATAGATCAGTTAAGCATATATTGTTAGCATGTTTGGTTTCATCATCACAATAAATACGACAGACGAACAAATTAATATATGAGAGAATGCAAAACAAACATGTGCCAGATTAAATATTGTAACCCTTTAACAGGAAGTAAGATCTGCCAATATATTCATCGAGTTTTACGAAGACAAGCAAGCGGCAACAACAATATAATGAGATAGGCAAATTGTAACAGCAAATCCCTTGTACTGAACTAAGAGCAAGGTTAGGGGTCTCTTTAGACATCTAACAACTCTTTCAACATGATTAGAAGCTTCCCTCAGTAAACCCATGTCTTCATTCATTACTATATATAAGGATAAGATCAGGTTATTGGTTCTTTGACTTTTACAAATACAAGCTCATTAGGTGTAACTGTATACATGATAATGAGACAAGACCTCAACAAGCACAGAACCGGACCTGGATTCATACTAATGAGTTTGCTTGTGAACTTTATGATGATATCTTATTTTAAGGAGAGAAATGGGAATTCTTGTTTCAGGATATAGATTCGCAACCATTTCCAAATACCTAATTTCTAGAGAATACCTCTTAGCTTTACTAGCTAATATGCCTAACATAAACACAATCTTTCCAACCCTAATAGGATCTAAACCACCAAGTATATCGAATTATAGTTACTGATTTATAAAGGATGTATGTACCAAGGTTAGAAGATTAATAAAGATACATACCTCGACAAAACTTTATGATTGCGTATATGCCACAATCCACATTCAGGTAGTTTCCTGAAAACATCAAGAGTTGAATCAATGTTCAAATCTCCATGTACATAAAAAACAAAAACAAAAAAATTTAACTAAACAGGGAACTGAATAACAGTTTTTACCTCAGCATATTGATCCCAATATTCATCATTGTCCTGAGCATATCCATTCCAATACCCATCATCTCCAACAGTTGTCGAAATTGACGGAGCTTCATTCGCGGCTCCAGTAAACATAAATGGATCTTTATAAGCGTTTTTATTGGGGTGTGGTCTTATAGGAGATTCCAAAACCAAATTCCAAAGATTCCTTGTCACATCTTGGCAGTAAAAAACTTGTCTAGATTGAGAAGCATGGATGAATAGCTCGTCGGTTTCTCTTGAGCTCTTCATAAACCTTTCGAAGTTGACAAACCTCGAGTTTGTATCTCTATCCACATATAATTTCCTTACTTTGTCTTTCATTCGCACCCAATGACAGTTAAAAACAACTTCTGTGAAAACTTCATAGTACACTTCAAATATATCTTGCAGAATGTCGTAGTATGTAGTATCATCGTCGACAAGGTTAGTGTCTCTGGAACTTTCTCTGAAGCTGGTACAAGGATCCATGGTAACTCCAAGTGCCAGCCTACGGAAATCTATCATGGAATTGCCTTCAAGTTCTTCGAGTTGTTCCTGTAGCCATGAAACGTAGTCCAAATGCTTCATCCTTCCCGTACGAGTTTGGTTAAAATTACAAATATATGTAGCGTTGTTTTGGGGTACCAACTGATTCTGCTGGTTTTGGTAAATTTGGGTGTGCCGCCGAGAAACGAATCCAGACCCTAAACAAATGCACTGCAAGGGAATACTTTAGATTCAAGAGATCAATCTGTACAATTCTGGCCTAAACCATGAAATGGTCGTTCCAGTCTTGCTTCAGTCGCAAAATGAAAGAGAAGGGTTGATCTTAGGGAGGAAAGCGAAGAAGGTGTTGAGATCAGAATGGTTAACTATGAAGGTGCGGTTGTTTTATGACTTGTATCAGAATGTGGAACTCGCTTGCGGAATGTAATCTATGAGTTCTTTGGTATTTTTATGGATACTTGTGTTGATAACCGTTGTTGTCTGTCGAAATAGGTTGAAAACTATTTATACAAGTCATGATTGAGCGCACCCTGATCTCGTAGGAAGTGGAGACAGTTAATTAGTGGAGAAGTGGGGTTGTGTAAAAGGTGGTGACCATCATGTTTCCATCATAAGGTAATACTGGCCAGCCTTACACCCACTACTCTCTTACTGCTGTTAACCGTCAATTCTTTCCTCACACATTCTCGTAATGGGCGCATTGCACGCCGCACGCTGTAAATCGCCAGACTAATACCTTGATGAACATCCCCCAGTTTGTGACATGTTTGATGTCTCGAGTATTTCATAGAAAATATGTAGCAAGTTTCTGAGTGGGTCTTGTCTAGTTATTCTGACCAATCACACGCAAACTAAGTGGCTGGTAGTCATGTGTGACGAGCCAAGCCATGAGACCTGCCGCAAAGAATAGCATGTGGCACTATTAGGTCAAATAACTAAGTTATTTGTGAAGCCGATACTCATATAATATCGTATGTATTCGATGCATGTAGAGCATCGGTTTTAAGCAAGAAGCTCAAAATAATTGATGCACGTGAAACGTCGTTGTATTTGAGCCTGTCTTGGTTGGTCGCGGAACCTAATGTCTTAAAAAGAGCATGACCGACCATTTTCAGGAAGCTACTGGGAGCTATTTATACACGCCAAAGGTTGCCCGGTCGGTCCCTATAGTAGAGTGATGGCTGGAAACTATGATGACATCTTATTGGTCGCCTAAGATTTAATCTAGGTCGGTCAATTCGGATGGCGAAGTTGGACGACCGAGATGATTTGCGGCAATTATGACTGCCTTAAAATACATGTAAACATCGCGACCAACCCCTTTTGGACGATCGTTTGAGATCCACATGGGCAAGTCATGGCTTGGCCGTTTGCAGCTTATGGAAGGGGAGTGGTCGTTGATCATGGCCACATCTTGTTGGATGTTTAAAATAGGAGTTAGTCCGGCCAATTCGTCCGGCAAAGTTGGACGACCGAGATGATTTGCGGCAGCTAATGGCTGCCACTGATTTAATTTAGATTAAAAGCCGTGTGGCCAACCTATTTTGGCCCAACGTTTTTTGGTGTTGGCGCTGTGTTGGGAGATGTTCGTCTGGCCAGCACAATAGCTGGGCCGCTGGTGAGCGTATCTGCACCTTGCCTGTTGATTGAGATTGAATCCAGGTCGGTCAATTCGGCTGATGTAGTTGGGCAGCCAAGATCGTTTTGTGGAAGCAATATGCTGCTGCTAACATAATTTAGGGCTTTATAACTCGCATGGACAACCTACTTTGGGTAGAAATTTGGTGGCTCTTCTTGCGAGTTTGAAGGATGTAGTTGCAGGAAATCCTACAACACACCCCTTGTATTATCATGACTATGATTTCTAGATCTAAACTTATTTGATATGAAAATAAAGATAAAAATAATGAAAATAGAAAATAAGGCATAAGATTTACGTGGTTCGATCAATTTGATCTACATCCACGGGGTTAGGTTTCACTATGATCATTGAATTACACATGAATTACATTGAGACTCCATTAATGAGTATTTGGAACTCTCTCTTTTCTGGTTTTTGGGGAAGAATAAGAAGATAATAATAATACAAGTTACTTTTCTCTCTCCTACCTTTCTCTTTATATAGATATTTACATAGTGGATGACAACTCATATGTGGTGGGATACAGCTAACATTTCCCCTAATTTCGGAATCACCGTGCGATTTTCTCGCAGGCTCACGTTGGATCTTAATTTTCACACATGCTACGTTCTCTCGCAAGCTTCCCTACATTCTCGCGAGATCTTATTATTGTGCGATATTTGGATCCTACATCTTGCCTCTTTTTTCTTGAATATTGCTTGAAGAGCAATCTTTAAGGAAAAATCCATCTTGTTGAAGTTGTTGGAGTAGTCTTTAATCTTTGTTGATGAAGGAATGAGCGAAAGAATACTGGATTTGAAAAGTACGTACTTGCCTCTATTTTTTTGTGAAGTTCCGGAATGTTGCGAAGTAAATAAGAAGTATCATCTTTTGAAGTATGCGAAGTATGAAGTATCCTTGAAGAAGTATAAGAAATATTCAATTCTCGAAATGTAAGAAGTATCCGTCCTTGAATGAGAATAATAAGTATTTCCTCTATTCGTGCGAAATTATTACTCCATTTTTGGTGATTCTTGCCGAGAAGATAAAGAACATAAAATGTTTTCTTGGTAATCCATAGTTTCTTCTGTTCTTTATCTATGAGGGTAGAATCTTTGAGAAAATGTTAAATGTGCGAATTGTTTCTTCACTCTCATCTTTCCTCTGTCTCATGTTTTGTGCTCATGCGATAGTATAATCTCTTCAAGTTGCTTATAATTGTGCGAAATAATTGAGCGAAATGATCATATCGTCTGCGAAATAATCACATTCTGAAAAATTCTGACACATTCTGAATAATCCTACAAACTCTGAATAATCCTACGAAATTCTGACACATTATGCGAAATTCTGAATAATCCTGCGAAATTCTGACACATTCTACGAAATTCTGAATAATCCTGCGAAATTCTGAAAAATTCTGAGAAATTCTAAATAATTCTGCGAAATTCTGACACATTCTGCGAAATTCTGAATAATTCTGCGATATTGTTGTGAAGTTCTGCAATATTATTCCGTACAGTTTTGTAAAGTACTTGTTCGAATATAATGCTTATGTGATGATTATGTTATGAAATCTGTATGCGATGTTTATGCTATGAAATGCTTATGCAATGCTTTTATGATGCGAGTATGATGTTTGTATGATGAGAATGCTTATCTATTGCAATGTATAGCTAATGTTTGCGTTACTTAGCTCATTTTGCACGCTAAAATTGATGTAGCTTTAAATTGCCTCCATTCTCCATTTATATGGCTTTTTCTTTAGTGTATGCATTCCTCTTCGTGTAGTTATTGTTCCTCGCAAGTTCTTATTTGTGTTTCATCTTTCCTTTTTCCTGCACTATAAGTATCTCATAACAGTATGATCATAATATCAAGTTTGCGGCATTTTCACTGCCTCAGTTTCATTTCCATGTACATATTCGCAAGCTTGTTTGCTTACATATAATCATTCTCGCAAGCTTACTTGCTTACTCATTTTATTATGTGGTCTTATTTTGCCTTCCTAGTTAAAGGTATTATTTTGCCACCTCTTGTCATTGCGAAAAAATCGCAGGACGTCTTTGCACTTTCATGCAAAAACCCATTGATCTTGCCTTAACTTTTTCTTTTGTATTATTTCCTCTTCAGGATTGTTGCGACAATATGAAAGGCCTAAATATTCTTGCGAAAATAAAGCCCCATGACATTGCCGTCTTGCGACGAAATCGCAGGACGTCTTCACACTTTCATGTAATTACCCATTGATCTCGTCTTATATTTTTCTCTAGTATTATTTCCTCTTCAGGATTGTTGCACAAATATGACAAGCCTTAATACCCTTGCGGGTAAAAAGCCTCATGACATTTGCGTCTTAAGACACTTATCAGCTCCCTAATGGAGGGTGCCGCCCTTATCTCCCCCCTGGTTGCCCCTTCAAGGAGGCGTACTTCTACCATACAAGGTTAGATCCTCCCATCCGGTCTTAACAACAACCAGTTGTTTTCGCAGACTCTTATCCCTTTTACCTATAGGGATTATGGTTACGAGACTGCACCCTAAGTGGGGTTTTCTTCGGGCCGAGTGCAGTATAAGCCAAGACTTGTCAAGAATGGAAAGGACGCTTCAAACGCCCCTGGCATTCTTGACTCAACCGTGTACCTCGGCACCTTGATCAGATTCTGCACTCCTTGGGAGAGTCCTTATTACCTTAGTCGCCCAACCTAAGTCATATGCTTAGGTTGAGAATCCAAGGTGCATCTCCCGGATGGGCTTTATTGACCCCAAATCTCCATGACTCAGGTTCCAGGTGCGGTGTAACCTTTTCCCTGAGTCATGCTACATGTACCCCCTTCTATGACGTACTTTAGGTCTTACATTTGCCTCTTGCGAAATTTTATTCGCGAACTAGGGTGTACGCCATAAAGGTTCTCCCCATTCTAATCTTAGATTTTTATGGATCTTAGATTGTCTCTTGCGAATTTTTCGCGTTTCTTTGTTCTTTTATTCTTTCATTCATTCTTTCATTCTCATAATATCATATCATTTGAAGCAAAGTAAATATTCAAGAGAAAATTCTAATACATTATAATTCTAAAATCTTTGTAATTGTGAAATCTTTGTAATTCTGCGATTGTTTCGCATTTTGTAAATCAAATCAAAAATCTTTTTATTCTCTATAAAAGAAATATTCTAGAGAAACATATGAATTAAATTTTCTCAGTTTTCTGTAATTTTGAAATCTCGCAGTCTTTGTAATTTTGAAGTCTTTGTAGTCTTGAAATCTTAGTAATCTTCATAATCTTTGAAATCTTGAAATCTTTGTAATCGTGCGATTGAATGGCTTTTTTGTAAATCAAATAGAAAATGTTCAAGGAAAGTGGTACTTAGCTTTCATGTGAGTCGCTGCTGTTGTCAAAGAAGTGAATAAATGCCTTGAAATGTCTGAATTTCGCGCAACAAAAAGAAGTGTGAGAAGTGAGACTTGAACCCTTGATCTGCTTCTTGGATTTTATCGCACCATACCAACTGTGCTAAGCCTCTTTTGCGAAATAATCAAAGTTCTTGCGAAGTAATCAAATTCCAACCGTGTAAGAGGCAATTCTGTATAAATTTCGCATAATAAAAATAAATATGCGAGAAGCAAGAATTGATCCCGCGACCTGCTGCTTGCATTCATGCTTCCTGACCAACTGTGCTAACCCTCTCTTGCGAAATAATCAAAGACTGTGCGAAGTAATCAAATATCAACTCTGCGAAATGAATATTTGCGAAGCAAAAATTATTTGGTCGCAGGGAGAATCGAACCCATGTCCTCTAGTTTGCATACTCCTTATATGACTACGCTACTTGTTGCTTGCGAAAGAAACACTCAATGTTGTACTTTATTCCATTTCTTCGTCTTTAGGATCTCAAAAATGTGCGAAAAATTAAGCTTGATGAGGGATTCGAACTCGAGTCTTACAACTCACTCTAGCGAAGCTTGACCAAATGTGCTACCTCTTGTTTGCGAACTAATGAAACAATATTGCGAAATTATTCATTTTTTCGCTATCTGTAAAAAGAAGAAAACTATGCTCGCAGGGAAGTTCGAACTTGCGACCACGAACGTACATATTGTTCTCTTGACCAACTGTTCAAGAATCTCTTTGCAAAATAAACGCACAATATTTTTCTCTTATTCTTTTATTCTCCCATGCAAATGAGAAGAAAATGAAAAATATGTGTCTCTGCGAAATTCGAATCCGTGACCTATCGCTTACTCGCTCCATCTCAAACCATTTGTGCGAATTTCTGTTTGTGATAGAAATTGCAGCATCCGCCTCTTATCTTTTCTTCGTCATTCCTTAACTTCTTTCACATTTGCTTTCTTCTCCTGAACATGAAAATCTTTCACTGAAACTTCCATTTTCTCCTTAAATTTCACCACAACAATTAATTTTTTCTCTCACTCTTTTCATGTCTTTGAATTGTTGATGATGTCTACTCCCTGAAAGTGTGATTTCTTCCTTAAAATTTCCATTTTGAACCTAAATTTTGTAGATCTAGAAAAATATGAACAGTAGCTAATCTTCATGAAAATTTCTTGAATCAACAAGTTATAGGAAGGATAAATCCTTTACTCGTTCCCTGTTTCTAGCGCCATTATGTAGTTGCAGGAAATCCTACAACACACCCCTTGTATTATCATGACTATGATTTCTAGATCTAAACTTATTTGATATGAAAATAAAGATAAAGATAATGAAAATAGAAAATAAGACACAAGATTTACGTGGTTCGATCAATTTGATCTAGATCCACAGGGTTAGGTTTCACTATGATCATTGAATTACATATGAATTACATTGAGACTCCATTAATGAGTATTTGCAGCTCTCTCTCTCTGGTTTTTGGGGAAGAATAAGAAGATAATAATAATACAAGTTACTTTTCTCTCTCCTACCTTTCTCTTTATATAGATATTTACATAGTGGATGACAACTCATATGTGGTGGGATACAGCTAACATTTCCCCTAATTTCGGAATCACCGTGTGATTTTCTCGCAGGCTCACGTTGGATCTTAATTTGCACACATGCTACGTTCTCTCGCAAGCTTCCCTACATTCTCGCGAGATCTTATTATTGTGCGATATTTGGATCCTACAAAGGATTCGATCGGCCAAGGCATTAGTGGGCCCGCCAGTGTGTATGGTGATGCTTGTCCGGTCACATTAGGGAGCAACTAAGCTTGATAAATCGAGTGGCCAAAACGTACGGTCGTGATCGTTTTAAGACTGTCATGGTCAGTCTATATTAAATTCCTTAAGGAATTTAGGTGTGTCGACCAGCCAACTTCCAGCTTTATTTAAAAGTGCGTGTGGCGTATTTAAAGCAATCTGATTGGTCGATTGGAAAGGGGGCCGGAAAGTAGCAACATGGAGCATGGCCGACCGGACACGGGCGGCGCATGCTGAGGCAAATCGACGGGCCAAGTGGTGCGGCCACTCCTCCTTTTGCTGCTGCTTGCCGCAGTTCCTCTTTTATTTCTTGTTTTCTGATTTTTGGTAGGATCTTGCTCCTACTAGCTCCGTGATGGATCAATTTCCTAGGTTTAGGTTCGAACAATAGTGTTCGAATTATCGCACAGGGCGAAAAAAAACCTAATTTTGCAAATTGATAAAATTAGGTTAAAGGATTGAGTTTTGCGGGTTGCCGCAGAACCGATTAATTTTTTGGTGAATTTTGTGCGCTCATACAAAATCACTAATTATGTTTCAGAGGGCATCGTAGCTTCGCGTTCCTCTAATTGAGTATTCCTATGCATATCTTAATCCTGACACCTCGGGAAATTCATGCTACTTAGTTGCGAGCGAACATTAATTGTCATGTCATGTCAAAATAAAGAGTTCGGATGGGAACATAGCATAGAATGAATACTCGGCAGGCTCCGGCATTATGAGTAATGCAACTAGGAGCTTAAATACTCATTAAGCTCTATAGTAGTGAACAATTCATCTAGGAGCTTGAGTTTCAATATAATATGAAGAGAGATATAGGTACTCATCAGATTCTGATATATTATTCAAATTCCTTGCGGAATATAGACATATCAAGGTCTACTACTTCTGATGCAGGGTCAGGCAAACATACTTTTACAGTTTTCGCCCTATAATAAAAACCACCATCAACGTTAAGTCCCCTGCTTAGCACGTAACAGTGACGTTGTTGCGGGGTAAGCATTAGATGATGACAGACGAAATTAAAATTGAAAAGACAAAGAAGGTAGATATTACCAGGAAAATTCTAATCGGCTTTCAGCAACGGGACCGCGCGGAAAATGGTCTTCGTAGTAGCGTGTTGCTAGCTCGGCTATGGGGTATGAGTGTTGTGGGCCCAACCATCTATTCTCGTTCATGGAGCAAAAAGGAATCCTTCTTCTGGAAACTCTGTTCGTATAAAAAGGGGTATCAACTAGGGCTGTCAATGGGTACCCATTACCCGGGTCCGGAACCGGATCCGATGGATTTGGGTCCGGTTCCGGGTCCTTAAATTGGACCCATTAACCACTTAGGACCCGGCGGGTAATTACCCGTAT
Organism: Papaver somniferum; assembly: GCF_003573695.1. NCBI lineage: Eukaryota > Viridiplantae > Streptophyta > Magnoliopsida > Ranunculales > Papaveraceae > Papaver > Papaver somniferum. The sequence goes on along the minus strand of NC_039364.1, from coordinate 59,587,795 downwards.
ATACCCGTTTATGAACGGGTCCATCCGGATCCTACCCGTCGGGTACCCGCGCGTATTCGGGTATTTCATAAAGGCTAATTTTGTAAAAATCCCAGCGAAAATTAGGTCATATATAAAGGATGAGAAGTTCTCACCACCCATTTCAGCCGATCTACTTTCTTCTTCTGCAACTACTTCTACACACTGGAAATCCTTTGTTTCTCAAATTCTTTCACTGAAAGAAAAGTATGATATGCTACTCTACAAATTCTTAAACTGATGCGCGTGATTTTTATTGAATCGATTTTAGAGGCTTTTGAATCCTCTTGAATCTGTTACAGTATGATTTTAGAAGAGATTCCAATTAAAAAAAAAATTAGAAGAGAATGTTAAGAAATGTTAGGAAAATAGCATCTAAAATATTATTGATTCCAATAATGGGTGGTGATAAGGTTAATCAGTGGGTATCTTTCAATTTCTCAATTTTAATCAGTGGGTATCTTTCAATTTCTCAATTTTAATCAGTATTTGGTGTGCTCAATTTCTCTAAATTCAATAATTGAACTTATGGCTCTAATTGTTGCTGCTAGTGAAGTTAGATTTGTGGGTAGAGTTGTCAAACAGGCCGGCCTAGATTTGTTGTTGTGTCTAGTTATTATACTATTTCTTATCTAGTAATTGGCTAGTTGAAATGAATCGCTCATCTCTTATTAGTCTACTGTTTAATTTCTTTCATTTTGTATCAATTTTTTTTCCTTGTTCTTGATGATTTGTCTTGCACAGACAAGGAAAACTTATTATGCTTGAATGGGTATCCCTGTAATCTCAATGATATGTGAACTCTATGGTTGTTTTTATGAGAAATCAATGAGTGAAAGAAAGGGTTTTGTCCTGATTTCTTTTTTTTTCTTTTCAAACTCTTGTTATTTATTCAGAGACACTGCTTTGCTTGTAGGAGAGGAGAGGAGTGTTATTATGGGAGAGTATGAAGGAGTGGTTTGTTTGATCAGAGAAAGTCAGTGATGATAGTGATTTTTGAGTCTGACTGAAGTGGGAAATGAATGAAAAAGAAAGAATATGTATGGGGGTCCAAAGTAGAAAATGCACATAGAGTCAGTGAGAGTAAAAGAGAGTGTGAGAGTGTGAGAGAGAGAATACAAGGAAAGACAGTAATACGGCTTTTTTACTGTAAATGCCCATGAGGCCGTGACACGCCCCATACCCACTTGCTTGTTTGCTTATTTGGGATTTTAATAGCTCGAAGGTTGGGTGTTTTCAGTAGCTTGCAGCAAACATGCACAAGAGCAAGTCTTCTACTTCCATTTTGGAAATTAAGTCATAAACTACTAATTCCTTGTGTGTGGTTGATGCGTATGCTGTTTATGCATATATGCTTGGAACATTTGTCTTTTTCTTACTGTATATGCTTGTTAAATTTATTATCGTTTATACTTTATGACACCTGATAGGCTGATACAGATGTTTGTTGGTTTTTCCTTGCAGAGGCAACATGAAAAGTCAAACAGGAAGTAGTGTTGGTGGTCATTGTGTTCCTGTAAAGAAGACTAAAGTTACCGTTTCGAAATCCCCGTGTATGCCGCCTCCTAAAGCTGCCGTTTCGAAGGCTGAAAAGAAGAGTAAAGTTGTAAAATCAGCAGAGCCGAAAGAAGTAGAAACTGTAGCCAGTGAGTCAAGTGATTCTGGTGATTCTGATCATATATAAGCGGCAACAACAGATGTGGTTCCGTCACCTACACGTAAACGCAAAAGAACCTCAAAGTATTTGGCTGAATTTCAAGAGGTATTGATAAAAGGGAAAACACACGGAGAATGCAAGCACTGCAAGAGGAATATTGGTGCGGAGAGCAAAAATTGGACAAGCAGTTTGAGGAAACATCTAAATAGTTGTATGGCGTACAAAGGAGCACAACAGCAAATTAACCAAATGTTCTTGAAAGCTAGTGAAACACAAGATGGGTCAGTAGCTTCTTACAACTTTAAGTTTAACCAAGAAGTAACTCGTGATTGTATTGCAAGAATGATTATCTTGCATGAACTTCCTTTCTCATTTGTAGAGTACATTGGTTTTAGAAGGGTGCTGACTTCATTACAACCCAATATTAAACTTGTGAAGCGGAACACTGCGAAGTCAGACTGCATAAAGATTTACCAAATGGAAAAGAAGCATTTGTACGAGATTTTTAGTAAGGTACAGAGTCGCATAAGCCTTACTAGTGATATGTGGACTTGTACCACTCAGAATAGAGGTTATATGGCTTTGACAGCTCACTATGTTGATGAAGAATGGAAGATTCAGAAGAGAATTTTATCTTTTAACGCTGTGGATGGGCAACACACTGGAGTTAACATTGCAAAGGTACTGACGGAGCAGTTGTACAAGTGGAATATAGATAGGAAGATAGCTTCAATTACGCTGGATAATGCATCAACTAACAAAGTCGTGGTAAGTGAATTTCTTGCTCAGCTAAAACCAGATAATGGATTACTTTTGGATGGGGAATTATTCCATGTTCGATGTTCTGCTCATGTAGTTGCCATTATTGTTGATCATGGGATGCTGCAAATTAAAGAAGAAATACAGAAAATTAGAAATTCAGTGAAATTTATTAGAGGTTCACCACAAAGACAACAAAAATTTAAAGAAGTTTGCTTGCAAGTCAATGCTCCTGATAAAAAGTTGATTCAAGACGTTGATACAAGGTGGAATTCTACCTATCTGATGCTTGAAACAACACTTCTATTTCGGGAAGCATTTAACCGGTTCGGGAAGATTGAACCTGATTTTCTTAATGTTGCTCCAACGAGTGAAGACTGTAAGAATGCAAGTAGTCTTTCAATTTGCTTGAAGTTCTTTTATGGAGTCACCATTCTCTTTTCAGGTACGTCATACGTGACAGTTAATCGTTATTTTGATACTGCTTGTTCTTTGTATTTAGAACTTCGTGAGTGGTGTGATTCCGATGATGCATTAATCTCAAAAATGACAGTGAATATGATGAAAAAGTTTGAAAGATATTGGAAACTTACTAGTAAAACATTTGCAATAGCTTCCATTTTAGATCCTCGGTTTAAAATGAAATTATTGGATTATTATTTCCCATTAATATATCCTGGTAACAGCGAGGAGAAGAAGTTAGAAGTTATGGAAGTCTTGAAAAGATTGTATAATGAATATGCAACACATTATGCTTCTTCATCTCATGTATACTCAGCAAACATTTCGACAAATCAAGTGAACATGGAAGATTCAGTTGGTAGTAGTGGTAGTACTTCATCTTCTCAAAGTTCTTTTACTTCTAGAAGGAAAGGTTTGACGGAATTTATGGAAGAAAGTTCACAGCATGACGTTGTTCGCACAGATCTAGAGTAATACCTATCAGCTGATGTTCACCCTATTAGAAAAGGAAGTGGTATTGATCTGAATGATTCTAGTTTTGATGTTTTGGGGTGGTGGAAATTTCATGGACCAATGTATCCAATTGTAGCAGTGATAGCTCGTGATATATTAGCAATTCCTGCGTCATCGGTGGCTTCTGAATCTGTTTTCAGCACCAGTGGTAGAGTTGTAGATAAATTTCGTTCTTCAATGCTTCCAGAAACAATTGAAGCTCTGATATGCACACAAGATTGGATAAGAAGTGCGCTGAAGAGTAAGTAACATATTCAATTCATGTTTTCTATTATATCAATTTTAGTTAGTGATTCTTTTACTATGGTTCTTGTACGTCAACTAACTATTTTATTGTGTTAGATGAGGGATTTGGGTTAGGTAATACTTCACTTAAGACTCTTTTGGAGGCAATTTTGGAGGAGCTCGAGTCAGACGATGATGATGCAACATCGCACATTGTCTAACTGACTGACTATCAATTTAAGGTAAAATAACCAGCTAACCTTGGAATGCACAAATTTGTATTTCCTTAAACTTTGTCGAAATGTGATTAGTACAGTATAAGGAAATACATTCGTAAGAAAGTTTGACTTGTGTCTGTATATACAATATTTGTCGTTCCACGGTGAACTTTGAATTTCTTTTTATATTCTTGCCTATATATCTGTTTTAAAGACTTATACCTGTATAATTAGTACAGTATAAATCTACATATTGGACTATTTGTTACTGGGAATTTTAATGTTTGCTTGTGGTCCTGGCCCTAGCTAGTTGTATATTTGGTGAGTGCAATCACGGAATCAACTCTTGCTTCATCACAGGCAAGGTCTTTGATTGTGATATGGTTACTTGTACACGTTGTTTGGTTGAAGATGCAAGATTTGTACTTTTTTACTCGTAGCACATTGTCTTTACGTAATGTATTTCCTTAAACTTGGTAGAGAATGTGGTAGTGATAATAATTTTGAGGTGGTTTCTGAATTGGAAAAAATTGGGAATATGATTAACTGTTTTTGTTTCTCTTGCAGGAACAATTGGAAATATGATGGTGAAATCTTTAGTGAACTGGTTGGAACTTCTTTTTGGTATATATATGCATAGCCAAAGAACATGCGAAGTGCGAACTACATCCTTCTTTTTTGTATATGTACTTGTGAAGGAAACACATTTATCTTTTGGGGATTCTACACTTTATAGAATGATATGTCTGTCAACTTTTGTGGTTATAATACGACAGACTATATTAGCCATTAGGGCTGGCGTTACTTGTAGTTATCGGCTAAAAAAATGTCTGCCAACTTTTGTATTTAATATTTATCATATATAATGGCAGATTCTTACTTAAAGCTAGGAAAGTAACTTTGATTTTCCTAATCTAAAGATTTTAAGCTCAAGTTTACTCTACTTTTGTATGTATGTTAAAGATGGTCACTTTTCAGGTGTTGAATAATCATTTTTCAGTACTCAGGATCCATAAAATTTGGAAGTCATATAAGTTTGCTTTTTTACCCGATGGGTACCCGGACCCGGTGATTACCCGTGACCTTTACTGGGTCCGGATCTGGGCCAACACATTATGGAACCGGCCCCGGAACCGACGCTGATATGTCGGGTCCGGTTCTGGGCCATGTACTACCCGGGAGGACCCGAACCCGTTGACATCCCTAGTATCAACCCTCTTCCATTTTTTGTTGCTCGTCTGGCTCCGTGCTTTCGTCTGCATCAGCTGGCTCCTCTTCATCACTAGCAGCAACTCCATCACAAGCGTGCCAATTGACGGCAGTAAGGTAAGTACATCTTGTTCTTTCTTCTTTTTGCAAGTATGAACTTTATTTGTACGTATAACTTCCACGGTTTTGAAATTTCATCAAATCCTGAGTTAACTCCATCGATCCTCTTTGAAATATTAATAAGATTTTGTCTCCAAAAAATGAGTGTTAGAGCACTGCTCGATCGAACTCGCATGCGTTACTATCTCAATCATGTTTGTCAATGTTAGTGATCAAAACTATAAGTCTTGATTTCTAGCCTATTTATAGATGTCTCGGACGAGTACATAGATAGTGTAGTTGAGCTTAGATTTCACAGAGTTCATCATTTGAAGACGAAGAACTACTAAGGGGATCTTATGGAACTTCTTCGACAAAAGTTATATGGAGACTTGAACTCATCTATCACTTGGAAAGTCTATTTCTACTATCTCTTATGTTGAGACATAATTCGTGTTACGATATAGTTTTCACTATACACATTTGAGATTTCGAGCTCAGTATATCTCGCTTGCATATTTCTCGAAATATATGTTGGTAAGCTTTTGCTTCGACCAAGTTCATCTTATATCATGAGAAAATTTCCGAGTAACATCTTACACGGTTTGTGTGATACAATCATTTGATGTAGGCTTGGAGTGTTTCAATAATGATTATATCAATATCTTGAAAATTGCTTTGATGCTAATAGTGTGTGAAAACGACTATTGTCATTATAGAAGAATGTTTCAATGATTGAAATAAAGAGTTGAGAATGTAACCATGTTTGGATATAAGCATATATAGTGTGTTCGCACATTAGAGTATAAATCCACAAACCGGGAACCAAGTGTATGCATATGTGTGTATACCAAATTGGTGAAGGAGACAAGATAAGTATGCGTACCCGTACGCATACTTGCGGAAGTTTTCGAACCGAAAATATCTGCTGAGTTTTGGGAATTACAAACTCCTAAACTAGTCACCTTAAGTATGCGTAGCCGTACACATACTGGCGGAAGTTTTCGAACCGAAAATTTCTGCTGAGTTTGGAAACTTAACAAACTCAATCTCGGTTGCTTAAGTATGCATACCCGTATGCATACTTAAGCTGGTTACTTTGTCAAATTGGTCAGTTCATGGACTTAAACATTTAAATCATAAGAAATGCAATCTTTGCAAACCGTGGCTATAATGTTCACGATTGATTCAAGTGAATCAAACCGATTTGGTTTCAATTGTGTTTTCTATAGCAATTAAAGAACTCTTTAACTAGTTTCATTTGAGTCATTTGAGCTAGTTATGGTTGAGATGAATAAGGTTGATATGAGAGTTTTTTTTTTTTGCTCGATAATAAGAATTTTATTGAATGCTAAAAGTTACAAAAGAGTTTACAAAAAGGCACCCAAAAACAAAAAAAAACAGAAAATAGAGCCCATTTAGATAAGGCCCATTACAGATTTTTGCTAGAGAATTCATCTAACTAAATCTATAATACACCCGGTGTTCATTTTCCATTTGAGATAGGAATGGTGGTCTGTGGTTGTATCTAATACACTCCCCCCTTTGAAGGTTTGAACCTTTTTTTGCCATAGTATCTGCAGAGAAGTTTATTTCTCTGTAACTGTGAATGAATCTACAGTCCAATGATTTTTTACAGATATGATTCCATTTTGAAATTGCAAAGCAGGGAACCTGCATAGTTCTGAAAGCTTCAATTACTGCATGTGAATCTGATCTAAATATCAGATGGAAAAACCCATTTTGTATTGGCCATTCCCCTGCATATAAGACAACCAAGACTTCTGCATAATAGTTTGTAGCCAATCCTAGTCCACAAACCACAACAATCACACAATCTCCACTATTATTTCTTCCAATAAAACCAAATCCAGCATTCCCATGATTTCCTTTGGAGGCTCCATCACAGCAGAGTAACAAGTAGTTTTGTTAGAGCATAGCTCGGTCAACCTCGCATGCGTTGCTATCTCAAGCATGTTTGTCAATGTTAGTGATCAAAACTATAAGTCTTGATTTCTAGCCTACATAGCTAAGTCTCGGACTAGGATAAAAAAGTGTAGTTGAGCTCAAGGACTTCATGGCGATTCATCATAGAACGACGAAGATCTATACAAGGAACCGTGGAACTTCATCAACAAAAAGGTATGTGGAGACTTGAACTTATCTATCACTCAAAAGTCTATCTTTTCTATCTCCTACTTCTTATGAGACAAAAGTCGTATGCTATATAGACTAGATCATACACATTTGATATTTCGAGCTGAGCATTCATTGCTTATCTTTTATCTCGAAATCGTGTGTTGGTAAAAGCATTTGGCTTTGATCAAGTTTATCTTCACCTAGTGACGAAAGTCATGAAAAGTTTCAATCACTTTGAGAATTGCTATGATGTGAATCGGTCTGTGAATAACGGCTACATAGCGTTCTCTGAGAATGTCTCAATGATTGAAATGAGAGTTTAGATTACATAACCATGTATTCCTTGAACCGAAGCTTTCGAACTTTGTTCATCAAGAGAAATCGGGAGGATTTTGGAATTGGCTTGCCAAGTCTGCGAACCCAATCCGCAGACTAAGTCCACGAACTGTCGGAAGTTCTCGACCGAGAATTTCTGCTGGATTTTCCAAAACTCGTTTGTGTGCTAAGTCCGCGAACTGGCGGAAGTTCTCTTTCCGAGAATTTCTGCTGAGTTTGGAAAACTCAACTGATTAACTTAAGTCCGCGAACTTGTTTGTGAACTTAAGAGATTATGATCTAAAGATGTGCTCTGCACACGAAACATTAAATTACTAAGGAATGATTTACGCAAACCGTGGCTATAATGTTCATGAGCCGATTCAATCGAATCGAATCATCTTTGTTTCAATTGTGTCTTGTGTAGTTACATAAGATCTCATAGCAATTAAACAACTCTTTAACTAGTTCATTTGATTAAATTGAACTAGTTATGGTGAGGAAGAACAAGGTTAATATGAAATGCTCATATGGTTAACCTTTTGGGTTACTATGTTGAACCAACATACACGTACACGTTTGGGAATGGTTTTCACGAACCCAGTAAACGTCTACCCAAGTGTGTGTGACAAGCTAAGTTTTCGATATAACGATTGAGAAACATTATCTTGAATCTAAATCAGGTTTTCATCTAACGGTGAATAAGGATTGCTTTGTAACTAAGGAAAACCCCTGATTTGAAGGCTATATAAAGGAGACATCTAGCATTGTGCAAAACTAATCCCCACACGTCTGTGTGATACTAGTGCGCCCGTTAGAGTCGATCTCCATTACCTTTGATTTTCTTCTCGAAAATCAGGTTAACGACTTAAAGACTTCATTGGGATTGTGAAGCCATACCGATACTACTTTATCGTAGTTGTGTGATCTGATCTTGCATCTTCTATCATACGAGTAAAATCGATTGATTGGCTTAAGATCGTGAGAGTTCTCCGATAGGCAAGATAAATAAGTCACAAACATCTTCGTCTCACTGTTTGTGATTCCTCAACAATCCGCTTGTGTAGTCAGGAAGGATTGTAGAGAGGTGATTGATTAATCTTGGCTGTTCTTCGGGAATATAATGCCGACTTATCAATTGGTTCCTGTTCACCTTGATTTTATATCAAAAGACGGAACAAAACCTAGGGTTTATCTGTGGGACACAGATTTATCCTTTTATAGACTTTTCTGTGTGAGACAGATCCGTTTATTATGAAGTCTGTGATTTTGGGTTGCAGCAACTCTTGGTTGTGGGTGAGATCAGCTAAGGGAATCAAGTGCGCAGTATCCTGCTGGGATCAGAGGCGTAGGAGTAAAACTGTACCTTGGATCGGTGGGAGACTGATTGGGGTTCAACTATAGTCCAGTCCGAAGTTAGTTTGCAGTAGGCTAGTGTCTGTAGTGGATTAATACAGTGTGTATTCAATCTGGACTAGGTCCCGGGGTTTTTCTGCATTTGCGGTTTCCTCGTTAACAAAATTTCTGGTGTCTGTGTTCTTTCTTTTCCGCATTATATTTTATATAATTGAAATAATACAGGTTGTGCGTTCGTGATCATCAATTGGTAATCCAACCTTTGGTTGTTGATTGATATTGATTGATCCTTGGACATTGGTCTTTGGTACCGTCCAAGTATTCCTTGTATTTGATAAAGACTCGCTATTGTTTTTAGCTTGAGTAAAAATCAAATCAAGAGAGAGTGTGGATGGGGAAAAACGGGTCGCCGGTTTTTCGGGAAAGTGGAGAGTCGAGCGTGTTGTCGAGACTCCTCAGCCGGGAAAAATATTAATCCTCACACAGATGCACCGCTGCAAAGGGGGTGCTTAGATTCGGGAAATCAATCTGTATGACTCAGGACTAAACCAAGACAATGGCCGTTCCAGAGTCAATTCGGTCGCAAAGAGGGAGATGGGTTGATCTGTAGGAGGGAAGCTGAGAATTGTGTGGGATCAGTGATGATCGAGGATTGTGAGTGTGTTGAAGGTTTCTGCAATAATGGTGAACTGATAAGTTCTAATAAGTTCTGATGGATTGATGAATTCCTGAGAGTGATAGCTCGAGAAATTCTACGTAGACGAGAGTCTGTCTGTTCAATCATGGTTTCAGAGACTTATTCATATTGTCAGAGTCGTAAACACCTTGATCCCTGTAAGTGTGACGGTTTCTTGAGTTAAAGAGTGGGAGATCGTGGTAAAGTCAGTTCCATGTCGTGTGGAGACTTCTGATCGTGCACCCACTACTTTGCTAACTCCTTCAACCGTTTACACGACTCACACACATTTCTCGTTGTGGATGAATCCACGTGCCGTAGACCGCCAGACCAAAACCCTACGTGATATCCCCCCATTTGTGACGTGATTAATGTCTCACAAGTCGTGGAGTCTGCAGGGCAGACGTGTTTTGATTAGTCAATTGTTGAAAATGAGTCCGAGTTTCGTTGAATCGAGCATGAATGATGAATGCTCAGCGATTCACGGGTTGAACATGTAGTTCTCTAAAGGGATGTCAGTATTGTTGATTCACTGATGAATTACTGACGAACGACTGAGCAAGTATTGCTCAATTCTGCGAATTACTGAATATTGAGGATTTGATGAGCAACTGAGCAAGCATTGCTCAATTCACCAAATTAGTGATTTTTGATAGTTTGTCGTGCAACTGAGCAAGTATTGCTCAATTCAACAAATTACTGATGAGTTGCTGAATATTGATCAATATTCGAGCAATTGAGCAAGTATTGCTCGATTCGACGAATTATTTACCAGTGAGGTGACCCAATAAAATATTAATTAAAATATTGGTAGATTACCGAATATTGTATAATTAATTTTTATGCTGATTGGTGGATCAACATAAATTTATTAGTGTTTGAAATTGCTCAGAATGATGGTTTCACAGAGCGTTTATTCGGAACCCTAATTTTCGATCAATCCTTCATAAATTGGCGAATTTTTGAAAATTAGTCATGAATGAAGAGGGAGCGACCACATGGGATGATGAAAGCCCATGTGATGCCAGTGCTCGAGTGAGCACGCACCAGGGTTCTCAGTTTTCGAGTTGGTGAAAGAATGATGATTAAATGGTGGTTTCGCCATTTACTGAAAATATTCATGGATTCATCATTAGGTGGTAAAACCTAAGTATGAGAGATGGGACCGACCAAGGGGCATGGGAACGGCTCTTGGTGGTCAGGGGACCAGTTGTTGGTCATTCGGAGAATCCCCAGTTGGTTGGAGAAAGTTCGGGCCCAGTATGAGCAATTAAGCAAATTAGGTCAGAATTATGAAAACATGTGGGACCGGCTTTGTGCAAGCCCTAAGAATGACCCTGGTCGGTCATGAAGGCGTGCACGTGTTTCCATGGTGTCCGTGTCTCCATACTGAGAGTTTCAATATTTTCTGATGTGCGTTCGAGCAACATCGTGAATTTTCAAAAGAGTTTCATCTTGACTGAGAATTCTCGATTTTTGTTGGAATGAGCATGTATGCTCAATTCATCAATATTTTGAAAATATTAAAATAAAAGTGTTTTAATATTTCAAACTGCCGTGAGAGGCTAGCCAGTCGTGTGACCATGTTGGCTTTTGGTTTTTCGTGATTCGAGCAATATTTGAGAAAATATGAAGAAATCATGAATTTTGCTCAAACCCAGGAGTTTCACGAGTTGAAAAAAATAATAATTATGAAATATTAGGGATTGCAAGGTGTGGGACCAACCAAGGCTAGGGCATGGCCGTCCGGCCATGTTTCCAGGTCCCGCACACCTTTCCCTATTTTATACTATTATTTTTTCGTGAATCTTTGAAGTTATGGAGAATCCTTGAAGATATGGAGAATCCATGAGTTTTTGTTGAAACGGAGGAGTTTCGTGAGATTGGGAATAATAATTATAAAAAGCTAAGGATTGTAAGGTGTGGGCCGTCCATGGGCATGGCCGGCCAGCTACGTTGCCCGGTCCCGCACACCTTTCCTTATTTTATAATATTATTTGGTGAATCCACCATGTCATGGAGAATTCACAAGTTTTTCTCAAAATAAGGAATTTTGCTAAGATGGAGAAACCTTCATGAGTTTATGAAAATAAAATAAGAAAAAATAATGGAGGAAGCATGGGACCGGCCACGGCTAGGGCACGGCCGGCCCATGGGCGCTTCTCCATTTTTTTTTTATTTTCTTTCTCCTGTTTTTGTGTAGGATTCCTCATTATTTCATGTTTTTGGACGCTCGTTAGTGCATCCGGTTGCTCAGTTGTGCATCATTGTCGAGTACACTCGCACCATTTTTGTGGGGCTTACTCAGTGATGGTCCAGATGCCCGATTGCTGAATATTTATTACTAATTTATGAAATTCAATGGAGAGTAGTTCATCAAACTGAGTAATAAAAAATGAATAATTGTTCATTATTAATTCATAGAATTAGCTATGGATTCGACTACGAATTCAGAATAATAAAATGAGCATTACCACCCTATGGGATCATGGATTCGACCATAGAATCCGGGTAATTAAAATTATCCATTACCATTTCATGAGATCAGTGGATTCGATCATGAAATCAGAGTAATGAGATAACACATTTGTGTTTTATTGCCATTCTATGAGATCAAGCCGTGGATTCGATCATAGAATCAGAGCAATTTTTATTGCTATTCCATGTGATCAGGCCGTGGATTCGACCATGGAATAGGAGCAATGATAGATTATTCTGGGAATTCAGTAGTGAATGTCACGGTATAAGTAATCTATTTCAGAAAAGATATTAGCCAGTTAAAGCGTCACATCCATTCTGAATGGTGCATAGTCAGGGAGTCACGACGTTGTTTACGACCTAAAGGCGTTAGTGTTCTCAATCTACGGAGAACCGCCTGAATTTATGCACTCTCTCCACATAATCAGGGAACAGTGAGTGTCATCGACGTCCTGAAGGCGTCCGCCGCCCAACTATTCTTCTATGTGGAAGTGGGTCTCTCTCCTGCAGTCAGGGAATAATGAGTATCACCGACGTTCTGATGGCGTTTAAGTTCTCAATCTACGGAGAACCGCCCAAATACGTTATTCTGCATAGTGGGCACGATAAAATGCCAGGGATCGAACGCTCATGTAGTGGAGGCTTTTCGAAAACATATTCGTCATGGCTTCGAAAAATATGAATCATTGCATGCTTGAAAGTCGTGTCAAAAACATGCCTCATGATTTTACGGTTTTTCCATTTGTTGAAAATCCATCATCTACATTAAGTCCCCTGCTTAGTGAGGAACAATCATGTTCCGCAGTATGCATTAAATGGTGATTTTCGGTCGACGAGATCAGTGGTTGAACTCAGTCTACAAAGGTAGTTTCAGAATCCTCGATTTACCCCAATGGTGTCATGTACGAGCAAATGCACAGATGAGGATTCTGATAGTGATGTGGAGTGTCATCTAAGCGTGGAGAGATGAGACACTGCTGATTTGGGCGTTTGGAAGTTTAGTTATGGTCGGTTTAGGATTTGCAGGCCCGAGCCTAAAAAAGGAAACCCATGTTTTATTAGGTTTTGGAAATAAATTTGATATAAAAGGGAAGAATCCCTAAAAAAAAAATTATTGACCGACCAGCACTCCCTTTCTTCATCACCCTCACGAGTTCAGCAGCAGCAGGAAAAGTTCACGTCAGCCCCGCCGACGTCCGTTCACCGTCCGGCAGAATTCCGGCCGACGCCGGCAGGTAAGTCCGTGCGATTTTTTTTTGCTGTAAGTTTTATGATTCATGAGTTGTTCACAAAACCAAAAATCCCATGGTTTCATGCACGCGTAGGATTTGTGAAGGATTTTTAGAAAACGTACGTATATACCCGTTTGTCCGTTAGTTGAAGGAACGAGCAAAAATCCCTAATATGGAAGAGACACATAAAATTTTGAAAAGACATGGTCTAGTTACAGTAGCAAAAGTTTTGTTTATTAGGTTTCATGAAAACCCAAGTGTGTTTTTGCAGCATGAATTTCGCAAATACTTTTGAGAACGTAGGTTTGTTCGTAAAAATAGTAAATGATAATCCTTAGGGTTAAAGGAATTTTGAAAAAGACCTGGAGTTCATGATGAAAATTTGTTTGAGAACTTTCGAAATTTTATTTGAAGTGTGGAGAGTTCTTCAAAAATAGAAAAGTCCCTCGTTTCACAGACGAATGCTCGATTGAGCAAAAATAGTTTTTTTTTTATGTTAGTTGTTAACTCACAAAATTTTTATTTATTTACGTGAGTTCATTAACTCACGATTTTTTTTATGTGCGTGACTTATTCACATCTTATTAAATAGAAATCGAGTTTTGAGAACACACAATTTATGAATTGGTGAATTCACAGTGTATGTGTGAATCCAGTGATTTTATAGCGTATGTACACGTAAAAATCAGCGAGTTCCCACATAGAGGGTTATGTGAATTACTCATAGTTTCTCGAAAATTCAGTGATGACTCTTGAATAATATGTTTTATGCTTGATTTTTCAGGTTTGATAGAACGAGCAAATTTGAGGTTTTACGTTGCTATCACTAAGTTCGTGAAATCGTAAATAGGTAAGAGTTGAGGATTACCATTTTCGTAGACGTCAATATGAGAAGCATAATTGTCTCGTTGATTTAATTCCATTGTGTTGATGAAATTCGTATATGGATGTCACAACAACTTTGCAGAGATGACTCAGTCCCGTAGCGTTTCTGAAGATGATGTTTCCTCTAGAGAGGATGTTTCCACAGACGCATCTTCCAGAGATGATGGTTCCTACAGAAATGATGATTCTGAGATTTATAAGGAGAAAGCAGATAGCCCCAGGACTAAGAACATTCCAACTGCTGACGACAAATTCTTTGTGTATCTGTATAGACCTGAAAAGCGTCCCTTAGGCTCCTCATTTCGGTTGTTGATAAATCCCAGGAGCACTACTCAGAATAAGTTGGTATCTCCTCAAGCAGTAATTCGGTTTTGTTTGCAAGGGAAACACTTCTCGGCTTCTCATGTGGAGTTTAAGCTTTCACGAAAACCTCTGACGCATTTCTCTGGATGGGCAAGACACATGCTGGGTCATAGCTGTGTGAGGACCGTGTTGGGTCGTGCTCAGGTGACACGAGCCATTCAAGCTGCTGGAGATTTGATCATCAATCATGATATACCAGGTATGGTAGCTTTGCTAGCCCATTGGTGTGTTCCTACTCACACGTTCATATGCAGATGGGGAGAATTTACTATTACTTTAGAGGATGTAGCTGCTTTGTTGCACCTTCCAATTACCGGTAATTTTCCTGAAGAGCTTTCAGCAGAGGAGAAATAGACATCTAATATATTGGAGGCCAAGATGCACGAATTTAATGAGTCACCCATATCCCGCTATGCTCAATGGTTATCGCATTGGTGGCCGGGAGATAGAATTCCTGAAGAACCGGTTGATGGCACTTTAACAATTGTTGCTTTCTTATGTCTGTGGCTCTCCAGGGATATCCTTGAAGATTTTGGACACTTGCTGAAGCCGTTTGTGATTCGCTTTGCCATAAAGATGGCCAAAGGTGAGAAAATTCCCATTGGCAGTCTATTCTTGGGTTCATTGTTCGCCAATTTAAACTCTTTAGTTATAGACTCAAGTATTTCTGACGGCTTCATGAAAGTCGAGACATATGCCAATACCATGTTCCTCCAAGCCTTGATGTGGGAGCATCTTGAGAGTTATGCCCCCATTCCCCGTAGTATCTTGCAAGGTCCCAAGGTCGACACTCGTCATGCCTTCCTTGAGAAGAAAAATGCCAGGATCATGCGCTGGTCTAGAAAGAAGCCTCAATATAAGATATGCATTACTGACGTTTTGGACATTGAATCCGAGTTCAACTTTCACCCTTGGGTGTCGGTTCCTTCTCTCTTCTCACATCTGATCACTTTTAATACTGTTGAAGAGAATATCACGTTGAGTGGTCGATTGTCAGCCAAGCAAAAATAATTTAAGTTCTTTCACTTCACAATTATAAATAATAGTATAGTTATAAGAAAAGATTCGTTCCACAGGGAGATATGGGTTGTTATTCGTATTTGAAAACTTAAGTAAACTGGGGGGATTTTGGTTGTTCAAAGTAAATTAAACTAAAAGCTGTAAATAGTTGAGAAAATATCAGAGGAAAAAAAACTTGGTTAAGGAATTAGCCGTCCATCATTACACATGCTACTCAATTAAGCAATCAATATCATCATCACTCACTTACAATACCAATAACTCTAAAATATCCCCAATCGATGTAATACTTCGTTACGTCTCCAAATATCAACACATATTGCAATCGCTAATACATGAATTATTTTTCATCAAATAACCTAGTGCTCATTGCTCATAGATTCAACTTGAGAAAATCATTACGATCTGTGAGACGAGTTACTCATAGGCAATACATACACAATCGTGTCATATTCAACCTACGCCAAGTTTTACTTATGACTTCCTTCACGATTCACACCGCTAGAAATCACAAATCACTACTTACTATTAGGATTCTTGACAGATATCTAAGTCTCCTAATTAGTTGTAAACATGTTATTAAGATATTCAATTTGCAACTTAAATATACGAAACTACTAATCATATCAAATGAACACAATCATTCAATTATTACGCGTAGTAAAACATGAACAATATTTGAGAGTGAATAACGAGATTAATGCATCAATTGAATAACATGCTTATGACTTAGGTTTACATCCTTAACCAAATAGAAAAGTTTAGTTCATCATAATGGAGTTTATGAAAATCAAAGGAGAGGAAATATAGAACACAAACTACAGTCGCATAAGATCTTTAGCCACTACTGCTTATGTTTCAATAAACCTTCAACTACTGCTGCATCAATTAAACTCCTTAAGCTTCTGTTTTTCTCTGAGGAATTTCGTCGAACAGGTGGTGTGCGTGAAAACTAGGGTAAGACCGTCCCTTTGGGTTGCGAATTTCACCTCTATTTATAGTTTTCGTTCCCTGAAAATTCGAATCTGATAACCTGCAAGCTATCCTTAGCCGATACAAACCCTAAAAAAAACTTTAATCTTCACCATTCATCTTGAAAATCGACGGCAAGAGCTTAACTTGGTTGTTGTTTTTCTGGCTGCAATATCAATCCAAAACTTCTCATTCGACTGAATTATCTCCCAAGTAATTGACTCGATACCAATCTAAGTTTCCTAGCCGCCCTAATTCTCCTCTCAGGTCATCGAGATTAACATGTCAAACTTCTTAAGTCCGTGCTTATCCTTCCTTCTTTTGCTGAGCTTCAGGAACACCTACCAATCCCTTCAGTCACCAGCAAGCCAATGGCTGTGTATTCTCGGTCAAGTCTTCTCTGTCCAGTACGCCCCTTCAAAACAAAATAAGCACGACTAACTATGATGCAGCTTAGTAGTAGACGGATAGTTGACACATCTACTCATCTTTCCTGTTTTCGTACATCCAACTCCTCGGTCAATCCCTGGTGTTACTCGAGCTTCATCATAGCTTCAATGTCAGCAACACCGTTATTGCGAACCTATGTGTTGCTCCTCGATCTTCTATCAGCCAACAGTCTCGGGTTCTTTTCTCTCAAAACCCATCTTTGTCGATAATGATCATCCACAGCCAACTTCATCGACTAATCTCGTCATTGCCATGTCTCATCGATAATTACCAAAACTCACAGCACCTTGGTCACTGCCGAGATTGAGTTCTCAGCTCCAAATCCATTGTACGCGACTGTCATGACAGTTCAGCTCCATCTTTACCATTCTTCTCTCGAGAAACCCATTGATCAGCATCAACGCTTCAAAGTCAGCAGCAACATCATTACTCTCTGTCGCTTTCTCCAACTCGACTGCTATAATCATCATCAGATACAGATTCCTCCATCTCAGTCATCAATGGCAGCCATCACCGAGCATCATGATCATTAGCCATCATCAATCGAGGTCAGCAATTCCACAGCTCCATCAATACTCCTGTGATCATCAGCAGCAATTCGAGTCGCTAGATATCCATGCAGAAGTCTCGGTCGTGAAGAAGAAGAAATACGCGAATTTGAAGATGGCAGCCCCGAGTACATCCAGCGCCTGTCTTTAACATCATCTGAATTTCAGCCTCCCCCTTTGTAAACTACCTCACTGTATTTAGCAGTTCATTTGTAGCATGGTTTCCCCTTAACAGAGTGGATGCCCCTTAACGAACGACGGGGTGGCAATAGCATTCACAGCTAAAATGACCATCTTGCCTTTTTCTTTCAGATTCTTATTTTTCTCGTAACTTCTTCATACGAGCTCAGAATGACTCCGTTCTTTTGCCATTGGCTTCTGCCTCACTTAAAAGGATTTTATGGTAATTGCACTCAATAAGACGGTTTTTTTTGTGGGTCTCACATGTGTGCATGTAGGAATGAAGAAAGAATCCTACACACGTTGAATGGTGGGAAGGAAACCTTCCGAATAATTTCTGAAGACTCCACAAAATAGTGGAAATTAAAAGACTTTTTTCTGATGATCTCTTAGAAAGGAAATCAACCATATGCAAGGATGGGAGTACTTACCACCTTCACATCCGATCGGCAGTGACGAAAGCACCACTCTCACAGCATCCAATAGAATCGTAGTCTTTATTCGGCTCGTCTTCTTCATCTTCTTGGTATTCGTCTTTGGTCTTCAACTGTTGATGATAAACTCTTGAACTTTGTAGAACTTCGACAATTTGTAACTCTTTCTCTTCAATTCCTTGTTGCTTGAAACTTCTTCATAGATTTTTCTTCTTCCCCATGGCTTTATTAAATGAATACAAACAGAAATACAAACCAAAATAATACAAAGAATTTCTCTTGTTTTTGTTTTTGTTTTATGACAAGAAAAATAACTACAAACTGAATATAAAATAAACAATGAAAAAATTGTTCTAGCCATGGGAATAGTACTTTACCGCTTTATTCTTCACAACTTGTATTGTCTTCGTATCATAAACTTCAATATAATTCACATCTTTAGATTTTCTTTGCTCTTGTAAATAAGTCTTCAACTTGAATATAGAATTCCGCTCCTTATGTGCAAGTCTTCAACATGTATATAAAAATCTTCCCATTGTATGTTGCTTTACTTGGATATGAAATTGCGCTCTTCCTTTTATTGTTGCTTGTAAACCGAAACGTCTTCAACTTTCCTTGTAGATTTGATGTCGCTCCGCTTGTTGATGATGATTGCATTTCTATGGACCTGTTGTTGGTGAGAGAGAGAATGGTGCTAACTACAAATCAAACTACAAGAAGGTAGTTTTCATCTATAGACGTCACCCTCATGATTGAAAAAATTAGCACTCAAGAGATCAAAGAGTAGTGCTTCTATTGGTGGGAGGTGGGGTAGCTCACCATTCTATCCGGAATTAACGTAGGGTGACACACACTCAAAGCTCTTTAGTCATTTATAAAGAAATCTGGTATGGTACCTCGGTTGATATGAAAATGGGTAGTCTCCACTAATGATTGATCAACAACTCTAATAATGCATTTCTCCCTGCTCCTCATTTGCATCACCGACATGATTAAATCCATTATTTAACACTCCAATTCGTAAGAAATCCGGACATAGTTCCCTAACACTTCCAAGTTCAGTTATGCCAGTCAGAATTCTCTATGTAAACATACCTAGAAGCATGCTAGTGACTCTAAAATCTATACAAGTTGGAGGTTTTTTTGTGCAAAATTTTTTAAAAACTCAAAAAGACTAAAAACTCTATATGCAAAATACTCCCACACACTTAAACTTTACATTGTCCTCAATGTAATTAACTCGTCCTAAGTAAAATCAAGGTGGGAAATCAAAATATGCTATGAAAAGCAAAGAAAAATAAGATACAAAAGATAGAGATACAAAACTGATGGGTTGCCTCCCATTAGCGCTTGGTTTAACGTCGTCAGCCCAACTGTAGATTCTTTGGCTACTCCTTGGCCTGCGTCTAAGACATTAGCATGAACATCCAAATGAACATCGCTAGGATACCGCATTGCTCCAAAAATATTGAAACGAATCTTTTCATCATCAAATTCCATCGTGAGCGTTCCTTTGTCAACATCAATTATGGTTTTTGCCGTTTTCATGAAAGGCCTCCCCAATAACAGCGGTATAGATGCATCAGACCCGCTATCCATTTCCAATACACATAACTCAGCTGGAAATACGAGTTGATGCACCTGCACAAGCACATCTTCAGTAATACCTATAGGGTAAACATTAGTACGATCAGCTAGTTCAAGAACAATACGGGTTTTTTTTCAAAGGACCCAAATTCAAAGACTCATAAATAGATGCGGGAATAACATTAACCGATGATCCTTAATAAAGCATGGCTTTTCCAAATCTTTTATTACCAATCACAACAGGTATATCGAAACTACCAGGATCCTTGCATTTAGGTGGGAGTTTCTTTTGGAGGATAGCAGAAACGTTTTCCCCTACACTCATCACCTCATTACCGGTTAATCGTTTCTTCCTGGTGCATAGGTCTTTCAAAACTCTTGCGTACTTAGGAACTTGCCTAATTGCATCTACCAGCGGGATATTCACATGAATCATTTTGAATATATCTAAAATCTCCTTGTCTTGTTCCACCTTTTTAGCATTATCGAACCTGCGAGGAAAAGGTAAAGGAGGAACATAAGTTGAAATAAGAGGTTTAGAGTTTGTTTTAGGTACCTCATCGGTTTGGGAAGAGTCAATGATCTCTCTCCAAAACCGGCCCCTTGGGGTCTTTGCTTTTCTCAGCATCTTCTAGTTGTACAGTTCGTGTACGACTTCTCAATGTCACAACATTAATCGTTTCTCTAGGATTAATAGGTTGAGAAGGGAGTTTCCCACTATTTTGCTTCTCCAAAAGGTTCAATCTACCTGCTATGGTGCTCATTTGTGTCTGCAACTCCTTGATTGCACCATCAGTCGTTTGCTGATTTTTTTTGCACCATTGTGGTTAGATTCTTCATCATAGCAAGCATCTCTGATTATTCTGAGTTCTGCACTGGTTGTGGTTGTTGTTGGAAACCACTAGGGTGATTAAAAATCATCCCTGGAGCTGCTGCTTGCGTATTCACATAGCTGAAATTGGGGTGATCTCTCCATCCTGGATTGTAAGTGTTGGAATAGGGATCATACTGTTGTCTCTACTGATTTGGAAACACTGGACTCACTTGTTCAGCTTCTTTTTCATAAGAGGGAATGATTACTGCGGCCATTTGTTGCATCATCTTCTCCATATTACCAATCCTATGTTCTAAGTGCGGTGAAGAAGTAACCTCATTAACCTTTCGACACATTGACATACCTCTTGTGTTGAATTGTTGCGTATTTGCAGCCATATTCTCGATCAATTCTGTCGCTTCGTCAATGGTTTTGTTTGTCAAAGCACCACCACTAGCTGCATCGATAAGATTTCTCTCGGATTGGAGCAAACCATCGTAAGAATACTGCACTATGAGTTGCTCAGAGATTTGATGATGTGGGAAGCTCGCTAACAACTTCTTGTACCGTTCCCAATAGTCATAAAGAGTCTCACCAGTAATTTTTTCAATCCCACTAATTTCTTTACGAATATTTGCTTCTTTAGAAGCGGGAAAGTACTTTTCTAAAAATGCTCTCTGCATCTCGTTCCATGTTGTGATACTTCCAGGTGGAAGACCATAAAACCATTCTTCTGCAGAATCAATCAAAGAGAATGGAAAAGTTGTCAGTAAAGCTCTTCTTTGATCAGTTCCAGTTGGCTTCAAACTTGTCAACCTATGTTGAAACAATAGTAAATGACGATTTGGATCGTCTCCTGGAAGCCCTTTGAACTTTGGCAGCCAATGAATCAACTGATATTTAAGCTCAATTGAATCTTCCTAGTTGACACACAACTTATGTTGATCAAACGATGGGGATGCCAGATTATTGAGTGTCCTCTTGGGAGGTGGAGGTGGTGGAGCGGCGCCATTTCCCTGGTTCGCTTGGTTTCCCTGGTTACCAGTGTTTTGGTTGTTCGTTCCGCCAACCATCTCTTCTTGTTGTGATTTTCGAGGTTCTTGTAGTATTGTTCCTCTGCGAGTTGAAATTCCGCACCTTTGGTAATCCCAACGTTTGGGTGCCAGAGATCAAGTAGGTGAAACAAGATTCTCAAAAACAAAATTAAAAAAAGAAAGAAAAAGGAAATCAAAAACAAAATAACAATCCGCTATGCCTACCCGGCAGCGGCGCCAAAATTTGGTCGGTTGTCATCTAAGCAAAAATAATTTAAGTTCTTTCACTTCACATTTATGAATAATAGTATAGTTATAAGAACAGATTCGTTCCACAGGGAGATATGGGTTGTTATTCGTATTTGAAAACTTAAGTAAACTGGGGGGATTTTGGTTGTTCAAAGTAAATTAAACTAAAAGCGGTAAATAGTTGAGAAAATATCAGAGGAAAAAAAACTTGGTTAAGGCATTAATTACCCGTCCATCATTACACATGCTACTCAATTAAGCAATCAATATCATCATCACTCTCTTACAATACCAATAACTCTAAAATATCCCTAATCGGTGTAATACTTCGTTACGTCTCCAAATATCAACACATATTGCAATCGCTAATACATGAATTATTTTTCATCAAATAACCTAGTGCTCATTGCTAATAGATTCAACTTGAGAAAATCATTACAGTCTGTGAGATGAGTTACTCATAGGCAATACATACACAATCGTGTCACATTCAACCAAGGCCAAGTTTTACTTATGACTTCCTTCACGATTCACACTGCCAGAAATCACAAATCACTACTTATTATTAGGATTCTTGACAGATATCTAAGTCTCCTAATTAGTTGTAGACAGGTTATTAAGATATTCAATTTGCAACTTAAATATACGAAACTACTAATCATATCAAATGAACACAATCATTCTATTATTATGCGTAGTAAATGCGTAGTAAAACATGAACGATATTTGAGAGTGAATAACGAGATTAATGCATCAATTGAATAACATGCTTATGACTTAGGTTTACATCCTTAACCAAATAGAAAAGTTTAGTTCATCATAATGGAGTTTATGAAAATCAAAGGAGAGGAAATATAGAACACAAACTACAGTCGCATAAGATCTTTAGCCACTACTGCTTATGTTTCAATAAACCTTCAACTACTGCTGCATCAATTAAACTCCTTAAGCTTCTGTTTTTCTCTGAGGAATTTCATCGAACAGGTGGTGTGCGTAAAAACCAGGGTAAGACCGTCCCTTTGGGTTGCGAATTTGACCTCTAGTTATAGTTTTCGTTTCCTGAAAATTCGAATCTGATAACCTGCAAGCTATCCTTAGCCGATAAAAACCCTAAAAAAAACTTTAATCTTCACCATTCATCTTGAAAATCGACGACAAGAGCTTAACTTGGTTGTTGTTTTTCTGGCTGCAATGTCAATCCAAAACTTCTCATTCGACTGAATTATCTCCCAAGTAATTGACTCGATACCAATCCAAGTTTCCTAGCCGCCCTAATTCTCCTCTTAGGTCATCGAGATTAACATGTCAAACTTCTGAAGTCCGTGCTTATCCTTCCTTCTTTTGCTGAGCTTCAGGAACACCTACCAATCCCTTCAGTCACCAGCAAGCCAATGGCTCTGTATTCTCGGTCAAGTCTTCTCTGTCCAGTACGCCCCTTCAAAACAAAATAAGCACGACTAACTATGATGCAGCTTAGTAGTAGACGGATAGTTGACACATCTACTCATCTTTCCTGTTTTCGTACATCCAAATCCTCGGTCAATCCCTGGTGTTAGTCGAGCTTCATCATAGCTTCAATGTCAGCAACACCGTTATTGCCAACCTCTGTGTTGCTCCTCGATCTTCTATCAGCCAACAGTCTCGGGTTCTTTTCTCTCAAAACCCATCTTTGTCGATGATGATCATCCACAACCAACTTCATCGACTAATCTCGTCATTGCCATGTCTCATCGATAATTACCAAAACTCACAACACCTTGGTCACTGCCGAGATTGAGTTCTCAGCTCCAAATCCATTGTACGCGATTGTCATGACAGTTCAGCTCCATCTTTACCATTCTTCTCTCGAGAAACCCATTGATCAGCATCAACGCTTCAGTGTCAGCAGCAACATCGTTACTCTCTGTCGCTCTCTCGAACTCAACTGCTATAATCATCATCAGATACAGATTCCTCCATCTCAGTCATCAATGGTAGCCATCACCGAGCATCATGATCATTAGCCATCATCAATCGAGGTCAACACTTCCACAGGTAGCATCTCCATTGCTTCCATCATCTGCAGCTCCATCAATACTTCCAGCAGCAATTCGAGTCGCTAGATATCCATGCAGAAGTCTCGGTCGTGAAGAAGAAATACGCGAATTTGAAGATGGCAGCCCCGCGTACATCCAGCGCCTGTCTTTAACATCATCTGAATTTCAGCCTCCCCCTTTGTAAACTACCTCACTGTATTTAGCAGTTCATTTGTAGCATGGTTTCCCCTTAACATAGTGGGTGCCCCTTAACGAACGACGGGGTGGCAATAGCATTCACAGCTAAAATGACCATGTTGCCTTTTTATTTAAGATTCTTATTTTTCTCATAACTTCTTCGTACGAGCTCAGAATGAATCCGTTCTTTTGCCATTGGCTTCGTCTTTTCGTCCTCTTCAAGATGAAAAGTAGAAATAATGTACTTGAACGAGTTCCATTTGGTCTTTGGCCCTTCTTCACTTGTAGTTATCTTCTTTTATTGCACAATAAAGTGCCAATTCACATCTTTTGGATGATTCACCTAATAAAACATAAGTAAGAGAAAAAAAGCGTAATATACAGTAATTTGCAAGAAAACCAACAAATACTAGCATGGATTTGACACCAAATATATGTGAAATATGCACTTATCAAATTCCCCCACACTTGCCTTTTGCTAGTCCGCGAGCAAACTACAAAAATAAAATAACATACAACAACTCCCTATCGCCGAGGACACGGTTGCATTTAGCATATGCAACAAGCCTTTAAACCCCTAGGTGTCCCTAGTGGACGAGTTATAGTCTCGTGAGGGATTACGAGAGGTATACCCACAAAACCTACTCCAACTTCAAAGCGTTCCGGCGCCCCAAGCATCCAAAGAGCTATGAAGATATAGAGTTTCTGCATACTAGTAATAAGAAGTTAGAAATACCAAAGAACATATTCATTCTTAAATCTTGAGTGAGAAATAACCACACCATAATGAGAGAATGCGTGTTTGAGAGCGATCAATAAGCTTTCGCCTCGACTTCTGCCTCACTTAAAAGGATTTTATGATAATTGCACTCAATAAGACGGCTTTTTTTATGGGTCTCACATGTGTGCAGGTAGGAATGAAGAAAGAATCCTACACACGTTGAATGGTGGGAAGGAAACCTTCCGAATAATTTCTGGAGACTCCACAAAATAGTGGAAATTAAAAGACTTTTTTCTGATGATCTCTTAGAAAGGAAATCAACCATATGCAAGGATGGGACTACTTACCACCTTCACATCCGATCGGCAGTGACGAAAGCACCACTCTCACAGCATCCAATAAAAACGTAGTCTTCATTCGGCTCGTCTTCTTCATCTTCTTGGTCTTCGTCTTTGGTCTTCAACTGTTGATGATAAACTCTTGAACTTCGACAATTTGTAACTCTTTCTCTTCAATTCCTTGTTGCTTGAAACTTCTTCATAGATTTTTCTTCTTCCCCATGGCTTTATTAAATGAATACAAACAAAAATACAAACCAAAATAATACAAAGAATTTCTCTTGTCTTTTTATTTTCTCATTTTTTCATTTTTTTTTTCATTTTTTTTTCATTTTGTTTTATGACAAGAAAAATAACTACAAACTGAATATAAAATAAATAATGAAATTGTTCTAGCCATGGGAATAGTACTTTACCGCTTTATTCTTCACAACATGTATTGTCTTCGTATCATAAACTTCAATATAATTCTCATCTTTAGATTTTCTCCGCTCTTGTAAATAAGTCTTCAACTTGAATATAGAATTCTGCTCCTTATGTTCAAGTCTTCAACATGTATATAAAAATATGCCCATTGTATGTTGCTTTACTTGGATATGAAATTGCGCTCTTCCTTGTATTGTCGCTTGTAAACCTGAAACGTCTTCAACTTTCCTTGTAGATTTTGATGTCGCTCCGCTTGTTGATGATGATTGTGTTTCTATGGACATGTTGTTAGAGAGAGAGAGAATGGTGCTAACTGCAAATCAAACTACAAGAAGGTGGTTTTCATCTATAGACGTCACCCTCATGATTGACAAAATTAGCACTCAAGAGATCAAAGAGTAGTGATTCTATTGGTGGGAGGTGGGGTAGCTCACCATTCTACCCGGAATTAACGTACGGTGACACACACTCAAAGAAAGCTCTTTAGTAATTTATAAAGAAATCTGGTATGGTGCCTCGGTTGATATGAAAATGGGTAGTCTCCACTAATGATTGATCAACAACTCTAATAATGCATTTCTCCCTGCTCCTCATTTGCATCACCGGCATGATTAAATCCATTATTTAGCACTCCAATTCGTAAGAAATCCGAACGTAGTTCCCTAACACTTCCAAGTTCAGTTATATCGGTCCGAATTCTCTATGTAATCATACCTAGAAGCATGCTAGTGACTCTAAAATCTATACAAGTTGGAGGTTTTTTGTGCAACAATTTTTAAAAACTCAAAAAGACTAAAAACTCTATATGAAAAATACTCCCCCACACTTAAACTTTACATTGTCCTCAATGTAATTAACTCGTCATAAGTAAAATCAAGGTGGGAAATCAAAATATGCTATGAAAAGCAAAGAATAATAAAATACAAAAGATAGAGATACAAAACTGATGGGTTGCCTCCCATTAGCGCTTGGTTTAACGTCGTCATCCCGACTATAGACTCTTTGGCTACTCCTTAGCCTGCGTCTAAGATATTAACATGAACATCCGAATGAACATCGCTAGGATACCGCATTGCTCCAAAAATATTGAAACAAATCTTTTCATCATCAAATTCCATCGTGAGCGTTCCTTTGTCAACATCAATTATGGTTTTGGCCGTTTTCATGAAAGGCCTCCCCAATAACAGCGGTATAGATGCATCAGACCCGCTATCCATTTCCAATACACAGAAATTAGCTGGAAATACGAGTTGATGCACCTGCACAAGCACATCTTCAATAATACTTATAGGGTAAACATTAGTACGATCAGCTAGTTCAAGAACAATACGGGTTTTTTTTTTCAAAGGACCCAAATTCAAAGACTCATAAATAGATGCGGGCATAACATTAACCGATGCTCCTAAATCAAGCATGGCTTTTCCAAATCTTTTATTACCAATCACAACAGGTATATCGAAACTACCAGGATCCTTGCATTTAGGTGGGAGTTTCTTTTGGAGGATAGCAGAAACGTTTTCCCCCACACTCATCACCTCACTACCGGTTAATCGTTTCTTCCTGGTGTATAGGTCTTTCAAAACTCTTGCGTACTTAAGAACTTGCCTAATTGCATCTATGAGCGGGATATTCACATGAATCGTTTTGAATATATCTAAAATCTCCTTGTCTTGTTCCACCTTTTTAACATTATCAAACCTGCAAGGAAAGGGTAAAGGAGGAACATAAGTTGAAACAAGAGGTTTAGAGTTTGTTTTAGGTACCTCATCGGTTTGGGAAGAGTCATTGATCTCTCTCCAAAACCGTCCCCTTGGGGTCTTTGCTTTTCTCAGCATCTTCTGGTTGCACAGTTCGTGTACCACTTCTCAATGTCACAACATTAACAGTTTATCTAGGATTAATAGGTTGAGAAGGGAGTTTCCCACTATTTTGCGTCTCCAAAAGGTTCAATCTACCTGCCATGGTGCTCATTTGCGTCTGCAACTCCTTCATTGCACCATCAGTCGTTTGCTGATTTTTTTGCACCATTGTGGTTAGATTCTTCATGATATCAAGCATCTCTGATGATTCTGAGTTCTGCACTGGTTGTGGTTGTTGTTGGAAACCACTAGGGCGATTAAAAATCATCCCTGGAGATGCTGCTTGCGTATTCGCATAGCTAAAATTGGGGTGATCTCTCCATCCTGGATTGTAAGTGTTGGAATAGGGATCATACTGTTATCTCTGCTGATTTGGGAATACTGCATTCACTTGTTCAGCTTCTTTTTCATAAGAGGGAATGATTATTGTGGCCATTTGTTGCATCATCTTCTCCATATTACCAATCCTATGTTCTAAGTGCGGTGAAGAAGTAACCTCATTAACCTTTCGACTCATTGACATACCTCTTGTGTTGAATTGTTGCGTATTTGCAGCCATATTCTCGATCAATTCTGTTGCTTCGTCAATGGTTTTGTTTGTCAAAGCACCACCACTAGATGCATCGATAAGATTTCTCTCTGATTGGAGAAAACCATCGTAAGAATACTTCACTATGAGTTGCTCAGAGATTTGATGATGTGGGAAGCTCGCTAATAACTTCTTGTATCGTTCCCAGTAGTCATAAAGAGTCTCACCAGTAATTTGTTCAATCCCACTAATTGCTTTACTAATAGTTGCTTCTTTAGAAGCGGGAAAGTAATTTTCTAAAAATGCTCTCTGCATCTCGTTCCATGTTGTGATACTTCCAGGTGGAAGACCATAAAACCATTCTTCTGCAGAATCAATCAAAGAGAATGGAAAAGTTGTCAGTAAAGCTCTTCCTTGATCAGGTCCAGTTGGCTTCAAACTTGTCAATATATGTTGAAACAATAGTAAATGACGATTTGTATCGTCTCCTGGAAGCCCTTTGAACTTTGGTAGCCAATGAATCAACTGAGATTTAAGCTCAATTGAATCTTCCAAGTTGACACACAACTTATGTTGATCAAACGATGGGGATGTCAGATCTTTGAGTGTCCTCTTGGGAGGTGGAGGTGGTGGAGCAGCGCCATTTCCCTGGTTCCCTTGGTTTCCCTGGTTACCAGTGTTTTGATTGTTCGTTCCGCCAACCATCCCTTCTTGTTGTGATTTTCGAGGTTCTTGTAGTACTGTTCCTCTGCGAGTTGAAATTCTGCACCTTTGGTAATCCCAACGTTTGGGTGCCAGAGATCAAGTAGCTGAAACAAGATTCTCAAACACAAAATTAAAAAAAAAATCAAAAACAAAATAACAATCCTCTATGCCTCCCCGGCAGCGGCGTGTTCGCTGTCGTATGCGTCAAAAATAAATTACACTTTCTCACAACTCAAAATAAATAATATAGCAAGGGTAAGAAATGATCGTTCCCACAGAGAGGATCTAGGTTGTCAAATTGTTTCGGTTTCCTATACAAACAAGGGGGATTTCTGATTTTTATGTAAAGGAAAATAAACTAAAAGCAACTAATGAAATAAACAAGCAAATCAATAAGATGAAGATATTGGTCAAGGATTAGTTTTCATTCACAAACATGAATTTGTAACAATAACTAGAATTTACATTTAATCTCAACTTTTATCAAAAGTCCTAGGATACCTTGATCGCAAGAATATCCCGCTAATTTCCTCTTGTCATCAACAAACACATTAAACGATGTGAATATGAATTCTACCTAAGAGAAAAACCTAACGTGTAAAAGCACTATCAAGTTTAATTCCCTAGATGCACTAAGTTTTATGAAATCATGCCAATCAAAGCAATCGAACGTGTAAAAGCACTAATCCGATTTAACAAAGGTTATGACTCACATGTAACTACTAGGATGTATCACTACAAGCAATAATCACAATTATGCTACTTGTATTCAAGGTGTATCACGTTTACGTATAATAAACCCTAAACTAGCAATAGATATAATTACGAGTTCTACCAATTTTCAACTTGATGAAACTAAAAATCAATCATACATGTGATATTTCTAGTGAATCATAATCGATAATTGTGAGACAAAACTAATTTATTGAACAAAACCCATGTTTGGAAATTCAACTTATTCCTTAACCAGTAATAATAACTAGCTCATGTTAATGGAGTTCATAACAAGGATAAAAATAAGAGTTTCCATGTCTAAACCCTAGAACAAAAGTAGAGAAGAAGATAATAAGATCCTCTCATAATTTGTGTGAGACCCTTTTTATAGACTTGTATTCTGCTAATTGCTTCAACTTGTCACGTTTAAAATGGACCACATACTTGTCTTAACTCAGACCACAACTCCAATCCAGCCCATACTCATAGCTATAACATGCCTGAAACAACATAAGCCCATTACTTGTTTAGCTTGTCAGTCTTGTGGAACTGACAAGAAACTCCGCCACTTTTCCACCAGCAGCACGGCTATACTAGCACCTGCACAACACTTCTCTTCATGTTTACCGCAGAAACACATTACCACTTGAGCCATCCTCCAATCCTTGCAGTCATTGCAACCATTCAATCTCAATTCACAGCCACTGGACAACAACACCAGCACAGCTGCCATTCTGCTTTCTTCTCTTCCAACTGTTTTTCTTGTAACTCAACTTCAGTGCCTACAGGAAGCACACAATCCACCAAATCCACCTGCAAGTCCTAACATTCATCTAAACAGTGCCATAGACCATTTCATTCATTCCCTTCCATTCACTCTACCATAACCCATCTTTGTAATCAGCTCAGTAAGCCATTCCACCACTGCATTGCCACCAACAGTAGCATTTGTTCTTCCACTTCCGTCTCATTCACCCGCCGTTTGCCTCTGAATTCTTAATTGTCTCAATTTCATGAATCCACCGAAACCCCTTCAATCTCTTCTCGTTTGAATCACTCAATTTGATCTGATTTTCTCCTCAGCAACAGCTTCTTCTCGAACTCAGACATCATCTCGTCCATCACCAGATTTGAGCACCACCCGGAATTCCAACATCTCAGACAGCAAGACCAACACAGAGCAACAACACCTTCTCAGACATAGGAAGCCTGAGCAGCTACAAAACCCACACTGCAAACCATCCAAACTACCATTCTTCTATCCCCATGGGAATTATCTTTTCCCATTGACAACAACAACTTCTTCAATCACCTGCGACTCCCAGTTCTACTACTTGCTTCTGGATTCCACAAACCAATTCCAGCAAACCTTTCAAACTCAGGCTCAGTGTTGCTTCTCTGCACCTAACTCAATTACCATGCCTAAATAGCAACTTCACCTGAAATTCAATTCATCACTGCATCAATACCACTTCCTCAGCACATCAAATCCTGAATCCAGCCTAAACCCCTGGAAGCAACAACACCACCTGCTCCTCAATCTGCAATTTCAGTTCAATCTCTGGCCAATCACCATCCCATGACATGCAAACGCAGTTCACAAGCAAACCAACACCATCATCTGTTCACAGCTCAAGTTCTTCTCAACTGAAGCCCTAATTACCTCAAACCATCATTTCCCAAAGCTCGACAACAACTCCATTAGCAGCACCAATTTCTTCCATTGTAGAAAACAAGCTACATCTCCTTAATCCAGGGCAGCAACAACATTTCCTGTAAAACCCTAACTTCATTTCATTCATCTCTTCTTCCCTGAATTTCTTGTTCAAAACCCAACAAACTCGAAATATGACTCCTTCCTTTCATTCTTCTTCTCACAGAAACTCCAATTTCAACATCAACCCAGTTACTGCCTTGTTCTTCTCACAAACCCTAATTTCATATCACTTATAATTCTCAGTTTGCAGCAAAGAATCAACCCTAATTTAATCATCTCATCTCTCCTCAGCAACAGAACTTCTCAGATTCATCCCAGTTGGTGTCGACATCATCACCTAACTACTTTTTAAATTTCAACTCACACTCAACTTGTTCTTTCTTGACTTCAAATCCGTAGCCAAATCCTCTCAATATCCTCACACCCATGAAGAACAACAATAACAGAGAAATGGATTTTTCTCGACCTGATGTGTGGTTAACAAAATGGGATTGATATTGGTAACTGCCACTTCCGGATAAGGGTTAACCTCGTCATATAAGGCTCGTCGGTTCCAGAGAACTGACAGCTCATTCTTCACTCCTTGCGCTCCACATAGACTGCTATAACTCGCATCTGATTTGATCTTTTTGCGCTTTACGCTCCAAATGGCTAATTTCTCCTTCTTTTGCTCATAATGACTCCATTGCACCTAATAGACTCAAAAGCACACATAAGATACATAATTTACAAGAAAACTCGCAAAGAAAGCATAAATACTATATATAAAATTAGGTGTTTTACGACACCTATTAAATTCCCCCACACTTAGACTTTGCTAGTCCTCAAGCAAATCAAACAAAATAAACTCTAAAACATACATACGACTCCGTTTCGTCGAGGATACGGTTACTCTTAGCATGAATAACAGGCCTTTGAACCCCTAGGTGTCCCTAGTGGACGAGTTATAGTCCCGTGAGGGCTTACTAGAGATATACCCACAAAACCTACTTTTCCAACTTAGTAGTTCTCCGAAATGATAGCATCCAACGATCTAAGAAGACATAGAAATTCTGCACACTAGTCATAAGAAGTTAGACACATAAATGAACACAATCTCATCCTTAAAAGTTGAGAGAGAAATAACCATCCCTTATCGAAAGAAATTCGGGTTTGGAGTGATCGAAGTCTCGACTCTGCCTCACAAGAAAGGATTTTATGATATTGCTCTCAATAATAAACAGCTTTTTATGGGTCACACATGTGTCGAGGTAGGAATGAAGAGAGAATCCTGCGACACGTTGAATGGTAGGAAGGACAAACCCTCTGATTTGTTTTGAAAACCCACGTCTTTTATTCATTTTGAAAACCCTTTTTTCTGACGATCTCTAAGAAAGGAAATCAACCACTTAACGAAGGTGGGATATGCTTACTTACCTCGTTATCCGTTCGGCGTGCGATTAGCACCACTCTCACATCATCCATAGAAACGTCTTCGGTCTTCAACTCTTGATGATGAAATCTTGAACTTCGGTCTTCAATTGTCGATGATAACTCTTGAACTTCGTAGAATCTTGACAATATGATTCTTTCTTCTAATTCCTTGTTGCTTGAAACTTCATTGTGGATATTCCTTCTTTCCATTGGCTTTTTTGAAAGAAAACAAAACTAAAAACGAACTATAGAAACCCAAAATATGATACAAATGATTTTTCTTGTCTTTCTTTTTCTTTTTTTTTTTTACTTTTTTTTTTTACTTTTTTTTTTTCTTTTGATTTTTTTTTGGAACAAGAGAAAATAATATACAAATATGATAAAATAAAAAATGCAAGTACAAAGGTCATGGTGTAAGTACTTTACGTTTGATTCGTCACAACTTAAATGTCTCGATATCATAAACTTCTTGAATTCTCATCTTGATAATATTCGCTCTCGTACAATAGTCTTCAACTTGTAAAAATTATGCTCCTTGTCTTGTTGCTATACTTGAATCTGAAATCTGCTCATTTATGTATTGTTGCTTGTAAACCTTGAACGTCTTCAACTTTCCTTCGAATTTGTGATGCTCCTCTTGTTGATGGTGATGGTGTTTCCATGGACCTGTTGGTGTAGAGAGATAAAGTGGATGGTGCTAACTGCGAACAAGAATACAAGTGGTATGTAAGTTAGCAATTCGATGTCACCATTCATGATTGATAAAATAGCACTCAAGAGATCAAAATAGTGCTTCTATTGGTGGGAGGTTGGGTAGCTCGCCATTCTACCCGGAGTTTACGTACGGTGACACACACTCTAAAAAAACATATTTAGACAGGTACAAAGAAGTGAAGGTCGGTGCCTCTCATGATGTAACATGGGTAGTCTCCACTATAGGGGATCACAAATCTAATACCGAATTCAGTCTACACCTCATTTGCCACTGGCATGGTTAAATCCAACTTTAACTCTCATACAAGTAAGAAACCTGATCATTTTCTCTGTCATCTCTAAGTTCAGTCACTCTTATGAGAATTTCGATGTAATCTTAGCGACATGTATACTATATGACTCTAAACTAACTACAAGTTGGAGTTTGTTTATTCACTATTTTACAAAAAAATTGAAAATTTCATGAAAAATTTACAATGCAAATGCTTAACCACACCCCCACACTTAAACTTTACATTGTCCTCAATGTAAATTGAATCGTCCAAAGAAAGTCAAGGTGGGAAATCATAATGATACGCGACAAGAAATCAGAAAAAGTAAATACGAGACAAGAAAAAGCTAAAAACAAGACAAGAAATAAATACAAGACAAGAAGTACTCATCCTATGGGTTGCCTCCCATTTATCGCTTGGGATTGATATTGGTAACTGCCACTTCTGGATAAGGGTTAACCTCGTCATATAAGGCTCGTCGGTTCCAGAGAACTGGCAGCTCATTCTTCACTCCTTGCGCTCCACATAGCCTTCTATAACTCGCATCCGATTTGATCTTTTTGCGCTTTACGCTCCAAATGGCTAATTTCTCCTTCTTTTGCTCATAATGACTCCATTGCACTTAATAGACTCAAAAGCACACATAAGATACATAATTTACAAGAAAACTCGCAAAGAAAGCATAAATACTAGATATAAAATTAGGTGTTTTACGACACCTATCAAATTCCCCCACACTTACACTTTGCTAGTCCTCAAGAAAATCAAACAAAATAAACTCTAAAACATACATACAACTCCGTGTCGTCGAGGATACAGTTACTCTTAGCATGAATAACAGGCCTTTGAACCCCTAGGTGTCCCTAGTGGACGAGTTATAGTCTCGTGAGGGCTTACTAGAGATATACCCACAAAACCTACTTTTCCAACTTACTAGTTCTCCGAAATGATAGCATCAAACGCTCTAAGAATACATAGAGATTCTGCACACTAGTCATAAGAAGTTAGACACATAAATGAACACAATCTCATCCTTAAAAGTTGAGAGAGAAATAACCATCCCTTATCGAAAGAAATTCGGGTTTGGAGTGATCGAAAGTCTCGACTCTGCCTCACAAGAAAGGATTTTATGATATTTTTCTCAATAATAAACAACTTTTTATGGGTCACACATGTGTCGAGGTAGGAATGAAGAGAGAATCCTGCGACACGTTGAATGGTAGGAAGGACAAACCCTTCGATTTGTTTTGAAAACCCACATCTTTTATTCATTTTGAAAACCCTTTTTTCTGACGATCTCTAAGAAAGGAAATCAACCACTTAACGAAGGTGGGAATATGCTTACTTACCTCGTTATCTGTTCGGCGTGCAGTTAGCACCACTCTCACAACATCCATAGAAATGTCTTCGGTCTTCAACTCTTGATGATGAAATCTTGAACTTCGGTCTTCAATTGTCGATGATAACTCTTGAACTTCGTAGAATCTTGACAATATGATTCTTTCCTCTAATTCCTTGTTGCTTGAAACTTCATTGTGGATATTCCTTCTTTCCATTGGCTTTATTGAAAGAAAACAAAACTAAAAACGAACTATACAAACCCAAAATATGATACAAAGGATTTTTCTTGTCTTTCTTTTCTTTTTTTTTCTTTTTTTTTTACTTTTTTTAATTTTTTTTAATTTTTTTTTTTTGATTTTTATTTTTTTTGGAACAAGAGAAAATAATATACAAATATGATAAAATAAAAAATGCAAGTACAAAGGTCATGGTGTAATTACTTTACCGTTTGATTCTTCACAACTTATATGTCCCGATATCATAAACTTCTTGAATTCTCATCTTGATAATATTCGCTCTCGTACAATAGTCTTCAACTTGTAAAAATTCTGCTCCTTGTCTTGTTGCTATACTTGAATCTGAAATCTGCTCATTTATGTATTGTTACTTGTAAACCTTGAACGTCTTCAACTTTCCTTCGAATTTGTGATGCTCCTCTTGTTGATGATGATGGTATTTCTATGGACCTGTTGGTGTAGAGAGATAAAGTGGATGGTGCTAACTGCGAACAAGAATACAAGTGGTATGTAAGTTAGCAATTCGATGCCACCATTCATGATTGATAAAATAGCACTCAAGAGATCAAAATAGTGCTTCTATTGGTGGGATGTTGGGTAGCTCGCCATTCTACCCGGAGTTTACGTACGGTGACACACACTCTAAAAGCACATATTTATACAGGTACAAAGAAGTGAAGGTAGGTGCCTCTCATGATGTAACATGGGTAGTCTCCACTATAGGGGATCACAAATCTAATACCGAATTCAGTCTGCACCTCATTTTCCACTGGCATGGTTAAATCCAACTTTAACTCATACAAGTAAGAAACCTGATCATGTTCTCTGTCATCTCTAAGTTCAGTCACTCTTATGAGAATTTCGATGTAATCTTAGCGACATGTATACTATGTGACTCTAAACTAACTACAAGTTGGAGTTTGTTTATTCACTATTTTAGACAAAAATTGAAAATTTTCATGAAAAATTTACAATGCAAATGCTTAACCACTCCCCCACACTTAAACTTTACATTGTCCTCAATGTAAATTGAATCGTCCAAATAAAGTCAAGGTGGGAAATCATAATGATACACGACAAGAAATCAGAAAGAGTAAATACGAGACAAGAAAAAGCTAAAAACAAGACAAGAAATACTCATCCTATGGGTTGCCTCCCATTTAGCGCTTGGTTTAATGGGATTGATATTGGTAACTGCCACTTCTGGATAAGGGTTAACCTCGTCATATAAGGCTCGTCGGTTCCAGAGAACTGACAGCTCATTCTTCACTCCTTGCGCTCCACATAGCCTGCTATAACTCGCATCCGATTTGATCTTTTTGCGCTTTACGCTCCAAATGGATAATTTCTCCTTATTTTGCTCATAATGACTCCATTGCACCTAATAGACTCAAAAGCACACATAAGATACATAATTTACAAGAAAACTCGCAAAGAAAGCATAAATACTAGATATAAAATTAGGTGTTTTACGACACGTATCACGGCGCCAAAATTTGGTCGGTTGTCAGCCAAGCAAAAATAATTTAAGTTCTTTCACTTCACAGTTATAAATAATAGTATAGTTATAAGAACATATTCGTTCCACAGGGAGATATGGGTTGTTATTCGTATTTGAAAACTTAAGTAAACTGGGGGGATTTTGGTTGTTCAAAGTAAATTAAACTAAAAGATGTAAATAGTTGAGAAAATATCAGAGGAAAAAAAACTTGGTTAAGGAATTAGCCGTCCATCATTACACATGCTACTCAATTAAGCAATCAATATCATCATCACTCTCTTACAATACCAATAACTCTAAAATATCCCCAATTGGTGTAATACTTCGTTACGTCTCCAAATATCAACACATATTGCAATCACTAATACATGAATTATTTTTCATCAAATAACCTAGTGCTCATTGCTAATAGATTCAACTTGAGAAAATCATTACGGTATGTGAGACGAGTTACTCATAGGCAATACATACACAATCGTGTCATATTCAACCTAGGCCAAGTTTTACTTATGACTTCCTTCACGATTCACACCGCTAGAAATCACAAATCACTACTTATTATTAGGATTCTTGACAGATATCTAAGTCTCCTAATTAGTTGTAGACAAGTTATTAAGATATTCAATTTGCAACTTAAATATACGAAACTACTAATCATATCAAATGAACACAATCATTCAATTATTATGCGTAGTAAAACATGAACGATATTTGAGAGTGAATAACGAGATTAATGCATCAATTGAATAACATGCTTATGACTTAGGTTTACATCCTTAACCAAATAGAAAAGTTTAGTTCATCATAACGGAGTTTATGAAAATCAAAGGAGAGGAAATATAGAACACAAACTACAGTCGCATAAGATCTTTAGCCACTACTGCTTATGTTTCAATAAACCTTCAACTACTGCTGCATCAATTAAACTCCTTAAGCTTCTGTTTTTCTCTGAGGAATTTCGTCGAACAGGTGGTGTGCGTAAAAACTAGGGTAAGACCGTCCCTTTGGGTTGCGAATTTGACCTCTATTTATAATTTTCGTTCCCTGAAAAATCGAATCTGATAACCTGAAAGCTATCCTTAGCCGATACAAACCCTAAAAAAAACTTTAATCTTCCCCATTCATCTTCAAAATCGACGACAAGAGCTTAACTTGGTTGTTGTTTTTCTGGCTGCAATATCAATCCAAAACTTCTCATTCGACTGAATTATCTCCCAAGTAATTGACTCGATACCAATCCAAGTTTCCTAGCCGCCCTAATTCTCTTCTCAGGTCATCGAGATTAACATGTCAAACTTCTTAAGTCCGTGCTTATCCTTCCTTCTTTTGCTGAGCTTCAGGAACACCTACCAATCCCTTCAGTCACCAGCAAGCCAATGGCTCTGTATTCTCGGTCAAGTCTTCTCTGTCCAGTACACCCCTTCAAAACAAAATAAGCACGACTAACTATGACGCAGCTTAATAGTAGACGGATAGTTGACACATCTACTCATCTTTCCTGTTTTCGTACATCCAACTCCTCGGTCAATCCCTGGTGTTACTCGAGCTTCATCATAGCTTCAATGTCAGCAACACCGTTATTGCCAACCTCTGTGTTGCTCCTCGATCTTCTATCAGCCAACAGTCTCGGGTTCTTTTCTCTCAAAACCCATCTTTGTCGATGATGATCATCCACAGCCAACTTCATCGACTAATCTCGTCATTGCCATGTCTCATCGAGAATTACCAAAACTCACAACACCTTGGTCACTGCCGCGATTGAGTTCTCAGCTCCAAATCCATTGTACGCGATTGTCATGACAGTTCAGCTCCATCTTTACCATTCTTCTCTCGAGAAACCCATTGATCTGCATCAACGCTTCAGTGTCAGCAGCAACATCATTACTCTTTGTCGCTCTCTCGAACTCAACTGCTATAATCATCATCAGATACAGATTCCTCCATCTCAGTCATCAATGGTAGCCATCACCGAGCATCATGATCATTAGCCATCATCAATCGAGGTCAACACTTCCACAGGTAGCATCTCCATTGCTTCCATCATCTGCAGCTCCATCAATATTCCCAGCAGCAATTCGAGTCGCTAGATATCCATGCAGAAGTCTCGGTCGTGAAGAAGAAGAAATACGCTAATTTGAAGATGGCAGCCCCGCGTACATCCAGCGCCTGTCTTTAACATCATCTGAATTTCAGCCTCCCCCTTTGTAAACTACCTCACTGTATTTAGCAGTTCATTTGTAGCATGGTTTCCCCTTAACATAGTGGATGCCCCTTAACGAACGACGGGGTGGCAATAGCATTCACAGCTAAAATGACCATGTTGCCTTTTTCTTTCAGATTCTTATTTTTCTCATAACTTCTTCGTACGAGCTCAGAATGACTCCGTTCTTTTGCCATTGGCTTCGTCTTTTCGTCCTCTTCAAGATGAAAAGTAGAAATAATGTACTTGAACGAGTTCCATTTGGTCTTTGGCCCTTCTCCACTTGTAGTTATCTTCTTTTATTGCACAATTAAGTGCCAATTCACATCTTTTGGATGATTCACCTAATAAAACATAAATAAGAGAAAACAAGCGTAATATACAGTAATTTGCAAGAAAACCAACAAATACTAGCATGGATTTGACACCAAATATATGTGAAATATGCACTTATCAAATTCCCCTACACTTGCCTTTTGCTAGTCTTCGAGCAAACTACAAAAATAAAATAACATACAACAACTCCATATCGCCGAGGACACGGTTGCATTTAGCATATGCAACAAGCCTTTAAACCCCTAGGTGTCCCTAGTGGACGAGTTATAGTCTCATGAGGGCTTACGAGAGGTATACCCACAAAACCTACTCCAACTTCAAAGCGTTCCAGCGTCCCAAGCATCCAAAGAGCTATGAGGACATAGAGTTTCTGCATACTAGTAATAAGAAGTTAGAAATACCAAAGAACATATTCATTCTTAAATCTTGAGTGAGAAATAACCACACCATAATGAGAGAATGCGTGTTTGAGAGCGATCAATAAGCTTTCGCCTCGACTTCTGCCTCACTTAAAAGGATTTTATGATAATTGCACTCAATAAGACGACTTTTTTTATGGGTCTCACATGTGTGCAGGTAGGAATGAAGAAAGAATCCTACACACGTTGAATGGTGGGAAGGAAACCTTCCGAATAATTTCTGGAGACTCCACAAAATAGTGGAAATTAAAAGACTTTTTTCTGATGATCTCTTAGAAAGGAAATCAACCATATGCAAGGATGGGAGTACTTACCACCTTCACATACGATCGGCAGTGACGAAAGCACCACTCTCACAACATCCCATAGAAACGTAGTCTTCATTCGGCTCGTCTTCTTCATCTTCTTGGTCTTCGTCTTTGGTCTTCAACTGTTGATGATAAACTCTTGAACTTCGACAATTTGTAACTCTTTCTCTTCAATTCCTTGTTGCTTGAAACTTCTTCATAGATTTTTCTTCTTCCCCATGGCTTTATTAAATGAATACAAACAGAAATACAAACCAAAATAATACAAAGAATTTCTCTTGTCTTTTTTTTTTTTTCTCATTTTTTCATTTTTTTTTTTCATTTTTGTTTTTGTTTTATGACAAGAAAATAACTACAAACTGAATATAAAATAAATAATGAAATTGTTCTAGCCATGGGAATAGTACTTTACCGCTTTATTCTTCACAACATGTATTGTCTTCGTATCATAAACTTCAATATAATTCTCATCTTTAGATTTTCTTCGCTCTTGTAAATAAGTCTTCAACTTGAATATAGAATTCCGCTTCTTATGTTCAAGTTTTCAACATGTATATAAAAATATGCCCATTGTATGTTGCTTTACTTGGATATGAAATTGCGCTCTTCCTTGTATTGTTGCTTGTAAACCTGAAACGTCTTCAACTTTCCTTGTAGATTTTGATGTCGCACCGCTTGTTGATGATGTGTTTCTATGGACCTGTTGTTAACGAGAGAGAGAATGGTGCTAACTGCAAATCAAACTACAAGAAGGTGGTTTTCATCTATAGACGTCACCCTCATGATAGACAAAATTAGCACTCAAGAGATCAAAGAGTAGTGCTTCTATTGGTGGGAGGTGGGGTAGCTCACCATTCTACCCGGAATTAACGTACGGTGACACACACTCAAAGAAAGCTCTTTAGTAATTTATAAAGAAATCTGGTATGGTGCCTCGGTTGATATGAAAATGGGCAGTCTCCACTAATGATTGAT
The DNA here is from genome assembly GCF_003573695.1 of Papaver somniferum. Classification (NCBI taxonomy): domain Eukaryota; kingdom Viridiplantae; phylum Streptophyta; class Magnoliopsida; order Ranunculales; family Papaveraceae; genus Papaver; species Papaver somniferum. Next base: position 59,546,966 of record NC_039364.1, on the reverse strand, counting down.
CAAAAACTCTAATAATGCATTTCTCCCTGCTCCTCATTTGCATCACCGGCATGATTAAATCCATTATTTAACACTCCAATTCGTAAGAAATCCGAACGTAGTTCCCTAACACTTCCAAGTTCAGTTATGTCGGTCAGAATTCTCTATGTAAACATACCTAGAAGCATGCTAGTGACTCTAAAATCTATACAAGTTGGAGGTTTTTTTGTGCAACAATTTTTAAAAACTCAAAAAGACTAAAAGCTCTATATGAAAAATACTCCCTCACACTTAAACTTTACATTGTCCTCAATGTAATTAACTCGTCGTCATAATTAAAATCAAGGTGGGAAATCAAAATATGCTATGAAAAGAAAAGAAAAATAAAATACAAAAGATAGAGATACAAAACTGATGGGTTGCCTCCCATTAGCGCTTGGTTTAACGTCGTCAGCCCGACTGTAGACTCTTTGGCTACTCCTTAGCCTGCGTCTAAGACATTAACATGAACATCCGAATGAACATCGCTAGGATACCGCATTGCTCCAAAAATATCTAAACGAATCTTTTCATCATCAAATTCCATCGTGAGCGTTCCTTTGTCAACATCAATTATGGTTTTGGTCGTTTTCATGAAAGGCCTCCCCAATAACAGCGGTATAGATGCATCAGACCCGTTATCCATTTCCAATACACAAAAATCAGCTGGAAATACGAGTTAATGCACCTGCACAAGCACATCTTCAATAATACTTATAGGGTAAACATTAGTACGATCAGCTAGTTCAAGAACAATACGGTTTTTTTTCAAAGGACCCAAATTCAAAGACTCATAAATAGATGCGGGCATAACATTAACCGATGCTCCTAAATCAAGCATGGCTTTTCCAAATCTTTTATTACCAATCACAACAGGTATATCGAAACTACCAGGATCCTTCCATTTAGGTGGGAGTTTCTTTTGGAGGATAGCAGAAACGTTTTCCCCCACACTCATCACCTCATTACCGGTTAATCGTTTCTTCCTAGTGTATAGGTCTTTCAAAACTCTTGCGTACTTAAGAACTTGCCTAATTGCATCTATCAGCGGGATATTCACATGAATCATTTTGAATATATCTAAAATCTCCTTGTCTTGTTCCACCTTTTTAACATTATCGAACCTGCGAGGAAAAGGTAAAGGAGGAACATAAGTTGAAACAAGAGGTTTAGAGTTTGTTTTAGGTACCTCATCAGTTTGGGAAGAGTCAGTGATATCTCTCCAAAACTGGCCCCTTGGGGTCTTTGCTTTTCTCAGCATCTTATGGTTGCACAGTTCGTGTACCACTTATCAATGTCACAACATTAACAGTTTCTCTAGGATTAATAGGTTGAGAAGGGAGTTTCCCACTATTTTGCGTCTCCAAAAGGTTCAATCTACCTGCCATGGTGCTCATTTGTGTCTGCAACCCCTTCATTGCACTATCAGTCGTTTGTTGATTTTTTTGCACCATTGTGGTTAGATTCTTCATGATAGCAAACATCTCTGATGATTCTGAGTTCTGCACTGGTTGTGGTTGTTGTTAGAAACCACTAGGGCGATTAAAAATCATCCCTGGAGATGTTGCTTGCGTATTCGCATAGCTGAAATTGGGGTGATCTCTCCATCCTGGATTGTAAGTGTTGGAATAGGGATCATACTGTTGTCTCTGCTGATTTGGGAATACTGCATTCACTTGTTCAGCTTCTTTTTCATAAGAGGGAATGATTATTGTGGCCATTTGTTGCATCATCTTCTCCATATTACCAATCCTATGTTCTAAGTGCGGTGAAGAAGTAACCTCATTAACCTTTCGAATCATTGACATGCCTCTTGTGTTGAATTGCTGCGTATTTGCAGCCATATTCTCGATCAATTCTGTTGCTTCGTCAATGGTTTTGTTTGTCAAAGAACCACCACTAGCTGCATCGATAAGATTTCTGTCGGATTGGAGCAAACAATCGTAAGAATACTTCACTATGAGTTGCTCAGAGATTTGATGATGTGGGAAGCTCGCTAACAACTTCTTGTACCGTTCCCAGTAGTCATAAAGAGTCTCACCAGTAATTTTTTCAATCCCACTAATTGCTTTACTAATAGTTGCTTCTTTAGAAGCGGGAAAGTACTTTTCTACAAATGCTCTCTGCATCTCGTTCCATGTTGTGATACTTCCAGGTGGAAGACCATAAAACCATTCTTCTGCAGAATCAATCAAAGAGAATGGAAAAGTTTTCAGTAAAGCTCTTCCTTGATCAGTTCCAGTTGGCTTCAAACTTGTCAATCTATGTTGAAACAATAGTAAATGACGATTTTGATCGTCTCCTGGAAGCCTTTTGAACTTTGGTAGCCAATGAATCAACTAAGATTTAAGCTCAATTGAATCTTCCAAGTTGACACACAACTTATGTTGATCAAACGATGGGGATGTCAGATCTTTGAGTGTCCTCTTGGGAGGTGGAGGTGGTGGAGCAGAGCCATTCCCTGGTTCCCTTGGTTTCCCTGGTTACCAGTGTTTTGATTGTTCGTTCCGCCAACCATCCCTTCTTGTTGTGATTTTCGAGGTTCTTGTAGTACTGTTCCTCTGCGAGTTGAAATTTTGCACCTTTGGTAATCCCAACGTTTGGGTGCCAGATATCAAGTAGCTGAAACAAGATTCTCAAAAACAAAATTAAAAATAAAATAAAATCACAAACAAAATAACAATCCGTTATGCCTCCCCGGCAGCGGAGTGATCGCTGTCGTATGCGTCAAAAATAATTACACTTTCTCACAACTCAAAATAAATAATATAGCAAGGCTAAGAAAGGATCGTTCCCACAGAGAGGATCTAGGTTGTCAAATTGTTTCGGTTTCCTATACAAACAAGGGGGATTTCTGATTTTTATGTAAAGGAAAATAAACTAAAAGCAACTAATGAAATAAACAAGCAAATCAATAAGATGAAGATATTGGTCAAGGATTAGTTTTCATTCACAAACATGAATTTGTAACAATAACTAGAATTGATATTTAATCCAACTTTTATCAAAAGTCCTAGGATACCTTGATCGCAAGAATATCCCGCTAATTTACTCTTTTCATCAACAAACACATTAAACGATGCGAATATGAATTCTACCTAAGAGAACAACCTAACGTGTAAAAGCACTATCAAGTTTAATTCCCTAGATGCACTAAGTTTTATGAAATCAGGCCAATCAAAGCAATCGAACGTGTAAAAGCACTAATCCGATTTAACAAAGGTTATGACTCGCATGTGACTACTAGGATGTATCACTACAAGCAATAATCACAATTATGCTACTTGTATTCAAGGTGTATCACGTTTACGTATAATAAACCCTAAACTAGCAATAGATATGATTACGAGTTCTACCAATTTGCAACTTGATGAAACTAACAATCAATCATACATGCGATATTTCTAGTGAATCATAATCGATAATTGTGAGACTAAACTAATTTATTGAACAAAACCCATGTTTGGAAATTCAACTTATTCCTTAACCAATAATAAAAACTAGCTCATGTTAATGGAGTTCATAACAAGGATAAAAATAAGAGTTTCCATGTCTAAACCCTAGAACAAAAGTAGAGAAGAAGATAATAAGATCCCCTCATAATTTGTGTGAGACCCTTTTTATAGACTTGTATTTCTGCTAATTGCTTCAACTTGTCACGTTTAAAATCGACCACATACTTGTCATAACTCAGCCCACAACTCCAATCCAGCCCATACTCATAGCTATAACAGGCCTCAAACAACATAAGCCCATTACTTGTTTAGCTTGTCAGTCTTGTGGAACTGACAAGCAACTCCGCCACTTTTCCACCAACAGCACGGCTATACTAGCACCTGCACAACACTTCTCTTCATGTTTACCGCAACAACACATTACCACTTGAGCCATCCTCCAATCCTTGCAGTCAATGCAACCATTCAATCTCAATTCACAGCCACTGCACAACAACACCAGCACAGCTGCCATTCTGCTTTCTGCTCTTCCAACTGTTTTTTTTTGTAACTCAACTTCAGTACCTACAGGAAGCACACAATCCACCAAATCCACCTGCAAGTCCTAACATTCATCTAAACAGTGCCATACACCATTTCATTCATTCCCTGCCATTCACTCCACCATAACCCATCTTTGTAATCAGCTCAGTAAGCCATTCCACCACTGCATTTGCACCAACAGTAGTATTTGTTCTTCCACTTCCGTCTCATTCACCTGCCGTTTGCCTCTGAATTCTTAATTGTCTCAATTTCATGAATCCATCAAAACCCCTTCAATCTCTTCTCGTTTGAATCACTCAATTTGATCTGATTTTCTCCTCAGCAACAACTTCTTCTCGAACTCAGACATCATCTCGTCCATCACCAGATTTGAGCACCACCCGGAATTCCAACATCTCAGACAGCAAGACCAACACAGAGCAACAACACCTTCTCAGACATAGGAATCCTGAGCAGCAACAAAACCCACACTGCAAACCATCCAAACTGCCATTCTTCTAGCCCCATGGGAATTATCTTTTCCCATTGACAACAACAACATCTTCAATCACCTGCGACTCCCACTTCTACTACTTTCTTCTGGATTCCACAAACCAATTCCAGTAAACCTTTCAAACTCAGGCTCAGTGTTGCTTCTATGCACCTAACTCAGTTACCATGCCTAAATAGCAACTTCACCTGCAATTCAATTCATCAATTCATCAATACCACTTCCTCAGCACATCAAATCCTGAATCCAGCCTAAACCCCTGGAAGCAACAACACCACCTGCTCCTCAATCTGCAATTTCAGTTCAATCTCTGGCCAATCACCATCCCATGACCTGCAAACGCAGTTCACAAGCAAACCAACACCATCATCTGTTCACAGCTCAAGTTCTTCTCAACTGAATCCCTAATTACCTCAAACCATCATTTCCTAAAGCTCGACAAAAAATCCATTAACAGCACCAATTTCTTCCATTGTAGACAACAAGCTACATCTCTTAGCATGAATAACAGGCCTTTGAACCCCTAGGTGTCCCTAGTGGACGAGTTATAGTCCCGTGAGGGCTTACTAGAGATATACCCACAAAACCTACTTTTCCAACTTAGTAGTTCTCCGAAATGATAGCATCCAACGATCTAAGAAGACATAGAAATTCTGCACACTAGTCATAAGAAGTTAGACACATAAATGAACACAATCTCATCCTTAAAAGTTGAGAGAGAAATAACCATCCCTTATCGAAAGAAATTCGGGTTTGGAGTGATCGAAGTCTCGACTCTGCCTCACAAGAAAGGATTTTATGATATTGCTCTCAATAATAAACAACTTTTTATGGGTCACACATGTGTCGAGGTAGGAATGAAGAGAGAATCCTGCGACACCTTGAATGGTAGGAAGGCCAAACCCTCCGATTTATTTTGAAAACCCACATCTTTTATTCATTTTGAAAACCCTTTTTCTGACGATCTCTAAGAAAGGAAATCAACCACTTAACGAAGGTGGTAATATGCTTACTTACCTCGTTATCCGTTCGGCGTGCAGTTAGCACCACTCTCACAGCATCCATAGAAACGTCTTCGGTCTTCAACTCTTGATGATGAAATCTTGAACTTCGGTCTTCAACTGTCGATGATAACTCTTGAACTTCGTAGAATCTTGACAATATGATTCTTTCCTCTAATTCCTTGTTGCTTGAAACTTCATTGTGGATATTCCTTCTTTCCACTGGGTTTATTGAAAGAAAACAAAACTAAAAACGAAATATACAAACCCAAAATATGATACAAAGGATTTTTCTTGTCTTTTTTTTCTTTTTCTTTTTTTTTCTTTTTTTTTCATTTTATTTTTTTACTTTTATTATTATTATTTTTTTAATTTTTTTTTCTTTTCTTTTGATTTTTCTTTTTTTTTGGAACAAGAGAAAATAATATACAAATATGATAAAATAAAAAAAATGCAAGTACAAAGGTCATGGTGTAAGTACTTTACCGTTTGATTCTTCACAACTTATATGTCTCGATATCATAAACTTCTTGAATTCTCATCTTGATAATATTCGCTCTCGTACAATAGTCTTCAACTTGTAAAAATTCTGCTCCTTGTCTTGTTGCTATACTTGAATCTGAAATATGCTCATTTATGTAGTGTTGCTTGTAAACCTTGAACGTCTTCAACTTTCCTTCGAATTTGTGATGCTCCTCTTGTTGATGATGATGGTGTTTCTATGGACCTGTTGGTGTAGAGAGATAAAGTGGATGGTGCTAACTGCGAACAAGAATACAAGTGGTATGTAAGTTAGCAATTCGATGTCACCATTCATGATTGATAAAATAGCACTCAAGAGATCAAAATAGTGCTTCTATTGGTGGGAGGTTGGGTAGCTCGCCATTCTACCCGGAGTTTACGTACGGTGACACACACTCTAAAAGCACATATTTAGACAGGTACAAAGAAGTGAAGGTCGGTGCCTCTCATGATGTAACATGGGTAGTTTCCACTATAGGGGATCACAAATCTAATACCGAATTCAGTCTGCACCTCATTTGCCACTGGCATGGTTAAATTCAACTTTAACTCTCATACAAGTAAGAAACCTGATCATGTTCTCTGTCATCTCTAAGTTCAGTCACTCTTATGATAATTTCGATGTAATCTTAGCGACATGTATACTATGTGACTCTAAACTAACTACAAGTTGGAGTCTGTTTATTCACTATTTTACACAAAAATTGAAAAATTTCATGAAAAATTTACAATGCAAATGCTTAACCACTCCCCCACACTTAAATTTTACATTGTCCTCAATGTAAATTGAATCGTCCAAAGAAAGTCAAGGTGGGAAATCATAATGATACGCGACAAGAAATCAGAAAAAGTAAATACGAGACAAGAAAAAGCTAAAAACAAGACAAGAAATAAATACATGACAAGAAATACTCCTCCTATGGGTTGCCTCCCATTTAGCGCTTGGTTTAATGGGATTGATATTGGTAACTGCCACTTCTGGATATTGCAATCACTAATACATGAATTATTTTTCATCAAATAACCTAGTGCTCATTGCTAATAGATTCAACTTGAGAAAATCATTACGGTATGTGAGACGAGTTACTCATAGGAAATACATACACAATCGTTTCATATTCAACCTAGGCCAATTTTTACTTATGACTTCCTTCACGATTCACACCGTTAAAAATCACAAATCACTACTTATTATTAGGATTCTTGGCAGATATCTAAGTCTCCTAATTAGTTGTAGACAAGTTATAAAGATAGTCAATTTGCAACTTAAATATACGAAACTACTAATTATATCAAATGAACACAATCATTCAATTATTATGCGTAGTAAAACACGAACGAGATAAATGCATCAATTGAATAACATGCTTATGACTTAGGTTTACATCCTTAATCAAATAGAAAAGTTCAGTTCTTCATAATGGAGTTTATGAAAATCAAAGGAGAGGATATATAGAACACAAAATACAGTCGCATAAGATCTTTAGCCACTGCTTCTTATGTTGCAATAAAACCTTCAGCTACTGCTGCATCAATTAAACTCCTTAAGCTTCTGTTTTTCTGTGAGGAATTTCGTCGAACAGGTGGTGTGCGTAAAAACTAGGGTAAGACCGTCCCTTTGGGTTGCGAATTTGAACTTTATTTATAGTTTTCGTTCCCTGAAAATTCGAATCTGATAACCTACAAGCTATCCTTAGCCGATAAAAACACTAAAAAAAACTTTAATCTTCACCATTCATCTTGAAAATCGACGGCAAGAGCTTAACTTGGTTGTTTTTCTGGCTGCAATATCAATCCAAAACTTCTCATTCGACTGAATTATCTCCCAAGTAATTGACTCGATACCAATCCAAGTTTCCTAGCCGCCCTAACTCTCCTCTCAGGTTATCGAGATTAACATGTCAAACTTCTTAAGTCCGTGCTTATCCTTCCTTCTTTTGCTGAGCTTCAGGAACACCTACCAATCCCTTCAGTCACCATCAAGCCAATGGCTCTGTATTCTCGGTCAAGTCTTCTCTGTCCAGTACGCCCCTTCAAAATAAAATAAGCACGGCTAACTATGATGCAGCTTAGTAGTAGACGAATAGCTGACACATCTACTCATCTTTCCTGTTTTCTCAAAACCCATCTTTGTCGATGATGATCATCCACCGCCAACTTCATCGACTAATCTCGTCATTGCCATGTCTCATCGAGAATTACCAAAACTCACAGCACCTTGGTCACTGCCGAGATTGAGTTCTCAGCTCCAAATCCATTGTACGCAACTGTCATGACAGTTCAGCTCCATCTTTACCATTCTTCTCTCGAGAAACCCATTGATCAGCATCAACGCTTCAATGTCAGCAGCAACATCATTACTCTCTGTCGCTCTCTCGAAATCAACTGCTATAATCATCATCAGATACAGATTCTTCCATCTCAGTCATCAATGGTACCCATCACCGAGCATCATGATCATTAGCCATCATCAATCGAGGTCAACACTTCCACAGGTAGCATCTCCATTGCTTCCATCATCTGCAGCTCCATCAATACTCCCGTGATCATCAGCAGCAATTCGAGTCGCGAGATATCCATGCAGAAGTCTCGGTCGTGAAGAAGAAGAAATACGCGCGTGTTTGAATTTGAAGATGGTAGCCCCGAGTACATCCAGCGCCTTTCTTTAACATCATCTGAATTTCAGCCTCCCCCTTTGTAAACTACCTCACTGTATTTAGCAGTTCATTTGTAGCATGGTTTCCCCTTAACAGAGTGGATGCCCCTTAACGAACGACAGGGTGGCAATAGCATTCACAACTGAAATGACCATCTTGCCTTTTTCTTTCTGATTCTTATTTTCTCATAACTTCTTCGTACGAGCTCAGAATGACTCCGTTCTTTTGCCATTGGCTTCGTCTTTTCGTCCTCTTCAAGATGAAAAGTAGAAATCATGTACTTGAACGAGTTCCATTTGGTCTTTGGCCCTTCTCCACTTATAGCTATCTTCTTTTATTGCACAATTAAGTGCCAATTCACATCTTTTGGATGATTCACCTAATAAAACACAAATAAGAGAAAACAAACGTAATATACAGTAATTTGCAAGAAAACCAACAAATACTAGCATGGATTTGACACCAAATATATGTGAAATATGCACTTATCATTGAGTACTGGTGCTGGTCTGAGCGAAGGAGAGAGATCTTTTGTCTTAAGTTGTACTCCTGGTTTCTTGATATCAGTAATGAATGGAGAATTCCAGGTAGAAGAATACAACATTGATAGAGCAGCTAGACAGATGGGTCTTGATCAGTGTATTCCGGGTCATCGGACAAATAAGCCAGAGATTGAGTACCTGAAGGCTCACTTAGACTGCACAGTGTGGAAGGAAGTGATTATTTGTTTCCATGTTCTGACCGAGATACTTTCGCAACCCCTGGTTACATAGACTTTTGGCGTCAGCAACTTGAGCGTGTGTACCAGTTTGCAATGGATGTTTAGTCCCCAGTTCGAGGATTCCCTTCCTCTGACATGATTTCTGATCGACCCAGGCTGAGATACCTTTCCAGTGGTGACAAGAGGAAAACGTCTCCAAGTGCGACACAGGTAAATCCCTTTTTTGCGATTTCAGCCAAAGTATGTCAATCACACTTTTAATTGTACTGTTGACCTTGTGATAGGATGGTCGTGTGTGAGACCTATAATTGATGTAAACTCTCCAAACCTTCAAGAAAGTCCTCAAGGAGGAGAAGGAAGGAGCAGGGCATCTCATAGGATGATATCGAACAATATACAATCCCCTGCCACTTCTTTGGTGAGTTGTTAGCGCCTTCTTTTCGATTGTGACTTTCTCGTCCATATAATTAGGATCTTTAAAGAATATTGTCAATTTGTTCCAGAAGTTTGCTCCATCGGTTATTGATGGTCTTCGTTTTGCTCCTGGTCGAATAATTCAGGGATCCAGCACTGAAGAAGTCGACGTAAGTATTCTCTTTTCGCGTTAATCATTGTAACATGCTTTTGGACAAATTAGTGATGATTGTTATTGATGTATTCAGGAGGAAATCATTGCGGACAAGAATCATATTGATGAATCACACTCTTCTTTGAGTCATGGAGATATGGAGAGTTCCCGAAATTCCGAACCGAATGAAGATAACGGAGTTACCAATGGAGATTTCAACGTTGCCGAGCCTTCAAATGGTTTAAAGACTCCCCTAGTAAGTATACCTCCCGTGACCTCTTCATATATATATGATATTGTTGATTTATGAATGAATGAGTGAAAATCCATGTGAATATACGAGTAATTTTGCCGAAATACGTCACCAGAAAATTTCAGACTTCAGTCTTTTAGTAAAAATGTTGTAGAATCCTCGTTTGGAGTCGGATTTTCGATATCTGCATATCTATCTTCAAGCCCAGGAAATTTCCAAGCTTTGGAAAAGAAGCTTTTTTACTTTTGAGCATGTTTAGGGCCTGAAAAAGGAGAAACAGTAAAGTTCCAGGAGACTTTCAGGATTTTCCCAGATTGCATGTTGCCCAATGTTTTGGCCACCTCTCTTCGCTCGTTCCTCCGATTATTATGAAATTTTTACATGGTGTAGAGGACTTCCATGCGAAGAGAATGGTGTATAATTAAACTCTAAATTCATTGCCAATTTCTCCCAGTTCGTCATTGAACACAGGGAAGTGTAAACTTTTTCCATCTGAGCTTGTTTTGAAAACGTGTTTCATAACTTTTGTACTACTTGTGCATGTCTTAGATGCATAATAAGGAACTTAGATGATGTTATTTCACTTACTTGCTTAATTTTATGGTCGTATTGAGTTTCCATGCTCGAACCATTCTAATCCCATGTAATCTTCACATTAGGTGCCAAATGCCGAAGTTGGGAGTAACGGATCCAATGGTGATGGTTTGGGAACTCCTGGAGCTGTCAGTAATGAGACTTCCATACCTGCACCTCAGGGTCATGAAGTGCTGGTTGTTAATGATGTGGAGGTGGCGGAAACCCCAATTGTGCCTGAGACTGTGGAATCCGAATCGAGAATGGTAGAAGCTACTCCAACTGAAGTTGTCCCCATGATTATTGACATTGCTCCAGTAACTGAGAACCGTATGATAGTACACGAGTATCCCACTGCAGGGATTTCTTTTGCTCCTCAATTTGGTGAGTTGCTCCCATATCACCAGTTTGTTGGCGGATTTAGCATTCCCATCGATATGCTGCCATGTACGAGAAAATGTGGGAAATGTATGGACACATCGTTGTTACTCAAGATCCAGGACGTAGTTATTTCTTGACGAGGCGAGTAGAAGCCATCTTGCGTGTTATAAATGATATTCGGATCATAGCCAGAAATATTGTTACCCGAGATGTACTCTTTGATTGGGAGTACAACGTGAAGAATGCTGAAGAACTTGGCTTCAATCTGAAGTGGCTTCGTCAAAAGTTTGAGGCTATCAGGAAAGTTGTAGAGGGTGATGCTCCTTTCCCCACTAGTGATGTTGTGTTGAAGAAGATGAACGAAATTGCTGAACTAACCAAGAAGCTGGAGGCGGAAAAGGAAGCCTTGAAAGTCTTGGAGGAGGCAGAGGAGCAGAAATCTTTCTTTGCTGACTTCCTTTAGTTTTCCTTTGACAATCTTCTGAGAGACGTGAGGTTTTATTGATAGGTTCTGAATTTATGAGTGGCTGAGGATTTTCTTTTGGATTTTGGATTTGATAGAGATTTTCTTAAATAAAAGACTTTGATAGATTGCTGAATTTCAAATACTGAGTGCAAGTATGCACACGTTTTGGAGGAATTGGAAAATATAAGTAAAAGAAAATCCTAAGGTGTGAACGCCAAATACTTTGAGCGTTTGACTTGGATATAAAACATCCAATGTTGAATGCTTCATGCGTTGAAAATATTGAGCCAATTCTCATGAATCACTGGTACACTTGTCTTTCCTTTGATGTCAGCCAATTTGTAGTATCCTCCAGCATCTGTCTTAGTAATCATAAAAGGTCCTTCCCAGTTAGAACTCTTTGTGGAGTGCAAATTGCGTCTGGTTGCCTTAAGAACCAAATCTCCTTCATGAAATTTGTTAGGCTTGGTTGTACGTTCTTTGAATATCTTCTGCTGGTTTGGAATTCCTCGTGGATTTGGTGGAGCTTTCCAGTTTTGCGGCACATGTGAACACTCATGCAAAGGAGAATACTTAGGATATTGATTGTGAAATTCAGTCATTATCCTAGCAATGACCGTGTTAGTGAGATGATGAATTTGGATGGGCTCTGCGTCTAACCATTTGGTGAAGTATTGCTGAGGTGAGACTAACCACTCATAGCGTTTGGTGATGGATAGGTTTTGAGCGAGTCCCCGGATCAGAGTAGCATATTTGAAAGTTGGTAACACATATGCATCATGAGGAATAAGACTTGCCTGATTGCGAAACCTTCCGACAAACTCGTTGGCGTTCTCCCCAGGTTTTTGTGCGAGCTCCATTAAGGCTTTGACTTTTCCAAAATGCTCGAAAGGTTGATCGTCTTCCGAGTCAGAGCTTTCTTCGACGGAGAATCGTGCAACTGAAGATGATGAAGATATCGCATCAACTTTTCCATCATGAATCCATGCTCGCCCCAGAACCATGTCATATCCCGGATCCTCCTTAATTATGAAGAATTTAGTTTCGGTCCAGGCTGAATCATTTCTTATGTTGAGAATGATGTAATCATAATCTTCCCTGGAGGTTCCCCCATGATCTCGGATTGAAATAGGGTCATGAGTTGCTTCTTTCGAGTAATTCCAGCAGCTCTGAAGGTTTTTAAATGGATGATGTTAACAGCAGTTCCAACATCGATCAATGCTCGTTTGAATTCATTTCCCTTGAGATGCACCATAGTGAGAAGTCCCCAGTCGTACATCTTTTTGTCCATCACTCGCGGTTCAGGGAGTGTCTCCTGAATTGTCAGTCGTTTGTCTGACACAATATGGTTCAGTGCAGCAAACATATCATTTCTTTGAGCCTTTGACAAGTACAACAACTCGCAGACGTGCCCAATTAAGGATTGAACTGCTTCTTTGACTGGCTGCTCGGAGAGTGCGAACGTTCTGATTGGGAGAGGATTTCTGCGCACTCCTTCAGTCCCCAGTTCTCCTGAGTCGGCCTTCTCTTTGAAAATGCGCTTCGAATTTCTGCAATCACTTGTTGGATGATTGACATACCTATGAAAATGACAGTAGCGTGCATTTTCCATTTGTTCCGCAGTTGGTTCCTTTTTGACAGGAGGTAGTTTGATTGCACCATCTTGGACCCAGACTTCTAATAGTTCGATCACTTCTTCAATGGGAAAAAGGAAGTCATGAACTTCTTGATCATTCTGGTGAGGTTGTGCATTTCTAGTCTGGTTGTCCTTCCTTGGGGCTTTCGGAGGGTGAGACGTCGGAGCAGCATTCTTATGTTGTTGTGCCTCGGCTTTTCTCTTTCTCCCTTCAGCAACATTCATGGAAGTTTCAACGTTGTACTGCTTGTTGATCAGACGCCGGGAGGTGCTTCTTCGATTGTCTTTCGATTCCTCTACTTTGACAGTTTTAGTTCTTTCCAGTAAGGTCGGAGCAGTAGTCTCCGATAGCTTGGCCGCTTCATGAAGTTCTGAGAAGGTCTGGAAACGAAGATTTTCCAGCAAAGCTCTATAGACTGGGATCGTACGATTTATGCACAAGTCCACCAATTGTTTTTCAGTAACGTTGGGATCATGACAGTCCAAAGCTTGAACTCGGAACCTCTTCATATAATCATTCGGATTTTCGGCAGCTTTCTGAGCCATCCTTCCTAAGTCAGAAAGAGTAATTTGCTCGGAAACAAAGAAATACTTTATGTAGAAAGAATTAATCATTTCTCCCCAATTAGCTATCCTCCCTGGTGCAATGTTGTTGTACCAAGTATACACTCAACCTGTCAGGTATTTTGAAAACTCCTTCAAACGTACAACATGGTTATGTTCATGCTCTCCTAATGCTTCCAGGAACGGAGAAACGTGTTATCGAGCATTCCCCGTTCCATTGTAGAGTGTGAACGTTGGAGAAGTTTAACCCTTTTGGAGAGGGATTCTTTGCGTAGCGGCGGGATATGGAGGTTGGTGACGGTGCACGTACGGTGCATGGCCTCTTCCTCGATTTTCCATAAAACGTTCCAGGTCTTCACCGGTGATGAAACTGGCAGGTTCAGGTTCTACAGCTTTGCGGGTTTCATCATCGTCAGGGACTGGAATAACTTCGGGATCAGCAGTTGGAGATGTTTCCTTGTCTTTTCCTTTCTCTTGAGTTTTATCTGACATCCTGTCAGTGAGAGTTTTGAGATAGTTAAATAGTTCCTTCTGAGTAGCAGCCATGTCAGTTTGATTCTTGGCGAGAACTTCTTGGACATTCATGAGATCGCCTATGGTAGGCGGATTTTCTCTGATTTCTTCTGGATGCCGCCCAAAGAGAGGATGATTTTCGACGTTGGTGTGAGGAGGAGTAATGTCACCACCATTATTAGAAGCAGGAATGGTTTCAGGAGTACCACCACTGTTGTTGCTGGTGCTAGCGTTGCTGGTGTTGGGATTTGTAACTGAACCTGACCTAAGATCGACCATCTTGTGAAAAATGACAGATTGTAACCGAGAGATTAATCTCCCACTGTGGTCGCCAATCTGTGGATGGGGAAAACCGGGTCGTCGGTTTTTCGGGAAAGTGGAGAGTGGAGAGTCGAGCGTGATGTCGAGACTCCTCATCCATGCAAAATATTAATCCTCAGACAGATGCACCGCTGCAAAGGGGGTGCTTAGATTCGGGAAATAAATCTGTATGACTCTGACCTAAACCAAGACAATGGCCGTTCCAGAGTCAGATCCGTCGCAAAGAGGGAGATGGGTTGATCTGTAGGAGGGAAGCTGAGAATTGTGTGGGATCATTGATGATCGAGGATTGTGAGTGTGTTGAAGGTTTCTGCAATAATGGTGAACTGATAAGTTCTAATAAGTTCTGATGGCTTGATGAATTACTGAGAGTGATAGCTCGAGAAATTCTACGTAGACGGGAGTCTGTTTGTTCAATCATGGTTTCAGAGACTTATTTATATTGTCAGAGTCATGAACACCTTGATCCCTGTAAGTGTGACGGTTTCTTGAGTGAAAGATTGGGAAAGTGGGAGATCGTGGTAAAGTCGGTTCCATGTCGTGTGGAGACTTCTGATCGTGCACCCACTACTTTGCTATCTCCTTCAACCATTTACACGACTTACGCACATTTATCGTTGTGGGTGAATACACGTGTCGTAGACCGCCAGACCAAAACCCTACGTGATATCCCCTCATTTGTGACGTGATTAATGTCTCACAAGTCGTGGAGTCTGCAGGGCAGACGTGTTTTGATTAGTCAATTGTTGACAATGAGTCTGAGTTTCGTTGAATCGAGCATGAATGATGAATGCTCAGCGATTCACGGGTTGAACATGTAGTTCTCTAAAGGGATGTCAGTATTGTTGATTCACTGATGAATTACTGACGAGTGACTGAGCAAGTATTGCTCAATTCTGCGAATTACTGAATATTGAGGATTTGATGAGCAACTGAGAAAGCATTGCTCAATTCACCAAATTAGTGATTTTTGATAGTCTGTCGTGCAACTGAGCAAGTATTTCTCAATTCGACAAATTACTGATGAGTTGCTGAATATTAATAAATATTCGAGCATTTGAGCAAGTATTGCTCGATTCGGCGAATTATTTACTGGTGACGTGACCCAATAAAATATTAATTAAAATATTGGTAGATTATCGAATATTGTATAATTAATTTTTATGTTGATTGGTGGATCAACATAAATTTATTAGTGTTTGAAATTGCTCAGAATGATGTTTCACAGAGCGTTTATTCGAAACCCTAATTTTCGATCAATCCTCCATCAATTGGCGAATTGTTGAAAATTAGTCATGAATGAAGAGGGACCGACCACATGGGATGATGAACGCCCATGTGATGCCAGTGCTCGAGTGAGCACGTACCAGGGTTCTCAGTTTGAGAGTTGGTGAAAGAATGATGATTAAATGGTGGTTTCACCATTTACTTAAAATATTCATGGATTCATCATTAGGTGGTAAAACCTAAGTATGAGAGATGGGACCGACCAAGGGGCATAGGACCGGCTCTTGGTGGTCACGGGACCAGTTGTTGGTCATTCAGAGAATCCCCAGTTGGTTGGAGAAAGTTCGGGCCCAGTATGAGCAATTAAGCAAATTAGGTCAGAATTATGAAAACATGTGGGACCGGCTTTGTGCAAGCCCTAGGAATGATTCTGGTCGGTCATGAAGGCGTGCACGTGTTGCCATGGTGTCCATGTATCCATACTGAAAGTTTCAGTATTTTCTGATGTGCGTTCGAGCAACATCGTGAATTTTCAGAAGAGTTTCATCTTGACTGAGAATTCTAGATTTTTGTTGGAATGAGCATGTATGCTCAATTCATCAATATTTTGAAAATATTAAAGTAAAAGTGTTTTAATATTTAAAATTGTCGTGAGAGGCTATCCAGTCGTGTGACCATGTTGGATTTTGGTTTTTCGTGATTCGAGCAATATTTGAGAAAATATGAAGAAATCATGAATTTTGCTCAAACCCAGGAGTTTCACGAGTTGAGAAAAATAATAATTATGAAAGATTAGGGATTGCAAGGTGTGGGACCGTCCAAGGCTAGGGCATTGCCTTCCGTCCATGTTGCCCGGTCCTGCACACCTTTTCCTATTTTATACTATTATTTTTTCGTGAATCTTTGAAGTTATGGAGAATCCTTGAAGATATGGAGAATCCATGAGTTTTTGTTGAAACGAAGGAGTTTCATGAGATTGTGAATAATAATTATAAAAAGTTAAGGATTGTGAGGTGTGGGACCGTCCATGGGCATGGCCGTCCAGCTACGTTGCCCGATCCCGCACACCTTTCCTTATTTTATAATATTATTTGGTGAATCCACCATGTCATGGAAAATTCACAAGTTTTGCACAAAATAAGGAATTTTGCTAAGATGGAGAAACCTTCATGAGTTTATGAAAATAAAATAAGGAAAAATAATGGAAGAAGCATGGGACCAGCCACGGCTAGGGCACGGCCGGCCGGCAGGTGCCCGAGCGCTTCTCCATTATTTTATTATTATTTTCTCTCTCATATTTTTGTGTAGGATTCCTCATTATTTCATTTTTTGGACGCTCGTTCGTGCATCCGGGTGCTCAGTCGTGCATCATTGTCGAGTACACTCACACCATTTTTGTGGGGCTTATTCAGTGATGGTCCAGATGCCCGATTGCTGATTATTTATTACTAATTTATGAAATTCAGTGGAGAATAGTTCATGAAACTGAGTAATAAAAAATGAATAATTGTTCATTATTAATTCATAGAATTAGCTATGGATTCGACTACGAATTCAGAATATAAAATGAGTATTACCACCCTATGGGATCCTGGATTCGACCATAGAATCAGAGTAATTAAAATTATCCATTACCATTTCATGAAATCAGTGGATTCGATCATGAAATCGGAGTAATGAGATAACACAGTTGTGTTTTATTTCCATTCTATGAGATCAAGCCCTGGATTCGATCATAAAATCAGAGCAATTGTTATTGCCATTCCATGGGATCAGGCCGTGGATTCGACCATGGAATAGGAGCAACGATAGATTATTCTGGGAATTCAGTAGTGAATGTCACGACAGAAGTAATCTATTTCAGAAAAGATATTAGCCAGCTAAAGCGTCACATCCATTCTGAATGGTGCACAGTCAGGGAGTCACGACGTTGTTTATGACCTGAAGGCGTTAGTGTTCTCAATCTACGGAGAACCGCCTGAATCTATGCACTCTCTCCACATAATCAGGGAACGGTGAGTGTCACCGATGTCTTGAAGGCGTCCACCGCCCAACTATTATTCTATGTGGAGGTGGGTCTCTCTCCTGCAGTCAGGGAATAGTGAGTATCACCGACGTCCTGAAGGCGTTTAAGTTCTCAATCTACTGAGAACCTCCCAAATACGTTATTCTGCATAGAAGGCACGCCGAAATGCCAGGGATCGAACGCTCAGCTAGTGGAGGATTTTCGAAACATATTTGTCATGGCTTCGTAAAATATGAATCGTTGCATGCTTGAAAGTCGTGTCAAAAACATGCCTCATGATTTTACGGTTTTGCCCTTTGTTGAAAATCCACCATCTACAAAGAGATATTAACTCCTTGAGATACTTTTATCTAGATTGAGTCTGAGTGTCTAGTTGATTCTCTAGCAAAGTATTTCGGAGTTAGTCCATACAGATTGCTAACCGAAATATTGGGTGGTGTTGTTAGACCCCCGCTTTTTCAAGTTTCTTTCTGGAAAGTAAAAGTAAAGTTCTTGTATTCTTGTTGCTTTTACCTTTTTACATTTTAATCCAAAAATTTTTAGTTCCTGCAGATCATATGTTGAATTACACATTGTAGCCTTCATTCTCACATCACACTCTGCAGTAAAATGCATGATTCTTGTCTTGAGTTTATTATCATTTATCTTGTCATTCTCATAGACACACTTATTCCTTAAGAACCACAGTACTTGTAAGGTGATGAAAGCTGCAGTTTTCCACACCTCTTGTACTGCTGGAGTCTTTCCTTTAGCAGCTTTAAGAACTTCTTCAAAAGATCTTGGATTAACAAAGCAAAACATATCTCCTAGCCATTTCCATATAATTTCACTGAAATCACAATTCCATAATATGTGCTCCAATGTTTCTTCAGCATTTTTGCAAAACACACATCTTGAAGCTAAACAAAATTTTCTTTTTCTCATTTTCTCATCAGTGGGACATGCACCTCTTACTAGTTTCCATGTATTGCTTGAAATATTAGGGTGGATTGAGGATTTCCATACCTAATTAGTCCATTTCTGTTTTGGATATTTTTTTCTAATACATTCCACAGCTGAAGCCACTGAAAATTCACCTGAGATTGAGCCACACCAAACCCTCTTATCTTCATCATTATTTACAACTGGTAACTCATTGACCTCAAACAGTTCCAGCAATTCATTAGGTATTACCCATTCACCTTCTAATAATATATCAGCCACCTTCATGTCAGGGTATTGCAGCAAGAAAGGATTATCTGGATACAATTCATTAAGTTCTTTTTCTTTAATCTATATGTCTTTTCCAACCAAATTTTTTGATCCATTACCTACTAGCCATCTGATATGTTCATGAACTTCATTTGCAACCCATTTCAGCCCTGTCCATAAGGAAGACTTTTTATAATGCTTAATCCACTCACCCTTTTTGTCTTGGTATTTAGCTTGGAAGTATTTTTCCATTTCACTTGACCCATTTTGAATTCTCCAATATAGCTTCATTAGTAGTGCTTTATTAATGATTTCCAGCCTTCTTAACCCCAATCCCCCTTCAGACAGAAGAGAGCATACTGAATCCCAATTCACATTAATTATTTTTTTTGTTTCAGGGTCACCAGTCCACAGAAAATTTCTAATTAATCTTTCACTCTCTTTCAGCACTTTCTGAGGCCATCTGTACACAAACATGTTATAGATTGGGATACTACAGAGCACAGATTTAACCAGAATCAGTCTCTCTTGAAAATATGAGAGTTATCATATGGATAACCTCAGTAACTATTTTTGAACCAACATGGCGTACACGTTTAGGTACGGTTACATAAACCTAAAAGAGGGTACATTTCATTTGTGTGTAACAAGCTAAGTTCGATCTAATGGTTGAAAGATATTAGATTGGTTGAATCAGGCTTTTCATCCAATGATGAATATTGAATGCTTTGTTACCAAGGTAACTTGGATTGCAAACCCTGATTTGAAAACTATATAAAAGAGAACTCTAGAAACTGCGAAACCTAATCCCCCATGCCTCCTGTGTGTTACTAGTTGCATAACTAGAGTCGATTCTCCTTTAACCTTAGGTTTCTTCTCGAGACCCTGTAGGTTAACGACTTGAAGACTTCATTGGGATTGTGAAGCCATACCCAACTATTATCTTTGTAGTTGTGTGATCTGATCTTGCTGTTTCTATCGTGTTGAGTACAATTGAAATAATTGACTCGAGATTTTATATCTCCGATATCCAAGATAGAAAAGTAATCACAAACACCTTCGTCTCATCGTTTTTGATTCCACAATAACTTGTTTCGCTAGTCGATTAAGTTCATTGTGAGGTGATTGAAAATTCTTGGCTGTTCTTCGGGAATATAAGTCCGGGTTATCAATTGGTTCCTATTCACCTTGATTTATCAAAAGACAGAACAAAAACTCTTGGGTATTTCTGCGGGAGACAGATTTATTCAATCCTATAGACTTTTATGTGTGAGACAGATTTGTCTATCAAGTCTTCGACTTAAAGTCGTAGCAACTCTTGCTTATGGATGAAACCAACTAAGGGAATCAAGTGTGTAGTATCATGCTGGGATCAGAGACGTAAGGAGCGCAACTGTACCTTGAATCAGTGTGAGATTGATTAGAGTTCAACTACAGTTCAGCCGAAGTTAATTGGTAGTAGGCTAGTGTCTGTAGCTTCTTAATACAGTGTGGTGTTCAATCTGGACTAGGTCCCGAGGGTTTTCTGCATTTGCGTTTCCTCGTTAACAAAATTCTGGTGTCTGTGTTATTTCTTTTCCGCATTATTTGTTATATAATTGAAATATCACAGGTTGTGCGTTAAGATCAATCAATTAGAATATCCAACCTTGGGTTGTTGATTTACATTGATTGACACTTGAACATTGGTCTTTGGTACCGTTCAAGTTACTCCTCTTATTCAATCGGGCTCGCAGATTTCTATTTGCTGATTGCGGATTGAAATAAGAGTTAGAGATATTAAATTCTTTGATATACTTTATTCTAGATTGAATCTGACTGTCTAGTTGATTTTCTAGAAAGTGTATTGGAGTAAGTCCTCTAAGATTTCCAAACGAATTGTTGGGTGTGGTTGTTAGACCCCCGCATTTTCAATTGGTATCAGAGCAGGCAAACACGTTAAAGACCTTACAAGTCTGTGTTTGTAGCGATCTGATATGGACATAAGTGCTATCTCAATAAATGCACCACCAGATCCAGGGATTCCAGAAGTTGCTTCCATCTCTGATTTAATTAAATCCATAGAAGAAATTCTGTCCAAACCTCCACCAGGTCTAAAATCCCTTGAAGTTTTTTCAGGAATTGAAAAGAAACTTGAAATCTTATCTTCTGATGTTGAGTCATATCTCCAGAAAGAACAAGATTCTCTTGACAATCTAAATCAAGTTATGATGAATAACACTTATGTTGAGATCGACATTGATTTACTAATCAGTGAGAGCATTGTTCCTCCTCTGGGTAATCCAATTAGTTGTAACAAACTAAATTTTTTTTCTTCCTAAATCATGAATTTTATTACTAAAGATTGAATTTACATACTACAAAAGATAGCCAAGACAAACCAAGGCAAAAGAAACAAATAAAAGCTAAGCCCAGAAAGCATAAGCCCAAAAAGAAAGTGACAGACAAACCACTAAAATCTGAAATATATATATCAGTTTCATTTTTCAACTTTCCTAGAAAAGTTGGCTTCTCCTCATAGTAAAGTATTTCACCTCTATTCAATAGAACCCCCTTCTTGGCCATCTTGTCTGCAGAAAAATTAATTTCTCTATATGAATGTCTAAATGTGATTGCAGGTATTGAATTCCTTATTCTTTCCCATCTACTCAGCACAATCCATGGTATTTTGTTGTTTGAGAAAGACAATAATACAACATTTTAGTCTAGGCTAAAACATACCTCCCTAACTGTTGAGTAACAACCCATTCACCAGCAACAACCAAGGCCATTACTTCAGCTAAGTAATTGGTAGAAATTACAAATCCACCTGAAGCAGCACCAACACAGTCCCAATGATAATTTCTTGCTACAAAGCCAAACCTTCCATCCCTGGATTCCCTTTAGATGCACCATCACAACATATCAGGATTTGATTCATAGAAGGAAAGTGAAAAAAGCATTTCTTCACCTGTGTATTATAAGACTTCACTCTAGAGATACCAAAAAAATAAGAGAATATGCAAGTATACACGGTACCCCACATTACACCCTTCATTCTGACACTACACTCCTTTGTGAAACTTATAATTTTTTGCTTGAACTTGTCCACATTTGGTGTAGCAGCTTCATAAATGATAACATTTCTGGTAAACCAGATTTCCGCCGGTGTATTAAATGCACAATTGAACCATACTTATTTAATGGAATAACTTTTCCCTTTGGCAATATTTAATATATCAGTAAAACATTTTGGACTTGGACATTTAAAAATTCCACCTAGCAAGTGCCATATATGGTTACTAAAATCACAGGTCCATAGCAAATGTTCCATTGTATCCTGCTCATGTCTACTAATGTAGCATTTAGACATTGTGACAAAGCCTTTTTTCCTAACAGTTTCCTCAGTGGCACAAGCTCCCCTTAAAATTTTCCAAACATTACTTGAAGTGTAAGGGTGAATACAAGGCTGCCATACCTGATGTGCCCAATGCACCACAGTGTGTTTTCCTTACCAATTGAGCAACATTTGCAACAAAAAAAGTACCTGTCATAATATTTTCCCAGATTTTTTTATCTTGTCCTGCCCTTAAAACTGGAAGTTCATTAAGCTCAATATACTGCAGCATTGGTTCTGGAATGTGCCATACTCCATTTTGAATCAACTCACTCACCTTCATTTCTGCATTATGTAAAAATATACTCATCATCAGGATGTCTATCAATTATAGCATAGTCCTTAATCCACTTATCCTTCCAAACTGAGATTTTATTTCCATCCCCTGCCATCCATCTACTGCCCTCATTAAGATCGGAGAGAACCCATTTAAGACTAGGACAAATTGAGGATTTTTTGTAGCAATTGCTCCATTCACCCTTGTTATTCTTATATTTATCTCTCATGAATAAAGTCCATTCTTCATCTTCAGTTTCAATCTTCCACAATAACTTCATCAATCGAGCTTATTCATAACTTCAAGTCTTCTAAGTCCTAAATCTCCTTCTTCTAGTGGAGCATTTACTTCATCCCACTTAACAGTAACTAATTTTTCACAGCTGGATCTCCAGACCATAAAAAATTCCATATGATTCTTTCACAAGCTTGAATGAAAGCCTTAAGCCATTTATAAACAAACATAACATAAATTGGCATGCTACATAAGAAAAATTTAACAAGAGTTAACCTTGCAGCAAAAGCCAATATCTTCCCAATCCAGCCAACTAACATTTTTTGCATCATTTCAACTATCCTCCAAACTTGGTTTGTCTTAACTCTCCCTGGATTCAAAATAACACCCAAATATTTATCAAGAAAATATGACAGCTCCATCTGCAAAAATTCAGCAATTCTTTTTTTTTTTTAATTTCTGAAAGACCACCTACAAAGCACTTGCTTTTAGCTTTATTCACCACTTGACCAGAAGACATTTGATATTGCATCAATAAACTCAGTAAGTTTTCCAGTGTTTTCTTATTTCCATTGCAAAAGATAAAGATATCATCTGTGTGTTGGTTGGCATCCTCCTCTACACACCATAGCCTGAATATTTCCCATCTGAACTAATTTAGTTAGATTTCTACTCAAAACTTCTTCAACTAGCACAAATAAAATTGGTGATAATGGATCACCTTGTCTCAACCCCCTACCCACTTCAAAAAAAACACATGGACCACCATTTACAAGGACAAAGATTCTAGCTGATTTAAAAATCTTCCACAACCACCGAATTCCAACTTCAGAAAAAACAAACCTTCTTAGAACTTCAAAAAGAAAATTCCAGCTTAATGAATCATAAGCTTGAGTGATGTCAATTTTAAGACCAACATTACCTCCCTTTCTTTTAATTTCAAGCTCAATTACTAACTCAGAAGCCAAAACAATCTTCTCTTGTATATTTCTACCTTTAATGAAAGCACATTGTTGAACAGAAATTAATCTCCCAATCAAAGTACTGATCCTAGTAGTTATTATCCTAGTAATAATTTTGAAGTTGAAATTTGCCAATCCAATTGGACTAAACTGTGCTGCTTTCTTGGCTCCTTTAATTTTAGGCAATAAGAATAAGAAATTTGAGTTAAATCCTTTTGGTATAAATCTCTTGCACAGCAATATTGTATTGCTTCCACTAACTCATCACATTCCAAGAAAATTTGTTAAAACAACCAGGAAAGCCATCAGGCCCTGGTGCACTGTTTGCATCCATTCCAAAGACGACACTCTTGATTTCTTCTTGAGAAGGAGTAGCATCCAGATACAGATTATATTCCTCATTCAAAATTTTGGGTATAGCTTCAAAAAATTCTTCCACAAATGTTACATTCTTCTCTTCAAATTTATTTCATGATAATTTACAAGCACATCAGCAATTTGAGCTTGATCTGTTATAAGATTTCCTTCCTCATTTTCCAATTCTGAAATACGATTAAAAGATCTTCTCATCCTCATAGTAGTATGAAAGAAAGTTGTATTAGATCCACCTTCTTTGACCCATTTGACTCTAGATTTAGCTCTCATCAGTTTATTGTATTGCTGAGAAGCAATTTTATATTTACCCCTTGTTGTGACTAGTTTGTCAAGTAATTCTATATTCTCTGGATCAGCATCAGATTCTAAAGAAGCATTAAGGACTTCCTTCTCAGTGTTCTTCACTTTAAGTTTCAAGTCACCAAATACCTCCCAATTCCATTATTTAAGAATATATTTCAATCTTTTTAATTTATGCATAAAACAGAAAGCAGGATTTCCTTCACAAACCTGTAACCATGAGTCTTGAATTAATTTAAGAAAACCAGGATGAGAAGTCCACACTGATTGGTACTTAAAAGGAATGTTAGTTGGCCTGGAAGTATTAGCAACTCCACCTAGTAAAACACCATGATCTGATGTACCCCTAGCTCCAACTTTATAACACCAACCTTCAAATTTCTCCAGCCATGTAAGATTATAAAATGCTTTATCCAAATCACAGAGAATTATTTTCTTGCCCACCCAATTGTTGCACCAAGAAAATTTGATACCTGATCTAGGAGCTTGAACCAAATTACATGATTTTATACAATCTCTAAATTCTTGCATTGCAATTCTAAGAGGAGTTCTACCCCCTTTTTTTCTTCACAGGTGAGCACCACATTGAAATCCCCTATCACCAGCCATGGTAACTTCATTTCATTGATAGTTAATAATTCATACCATAAAATTATTCTGTCTATAGTAAGATATTCAGCATGTACACCTGTAACTAGAACCTCACCAACTTGAACAGTAATACATTGCTTAGAGGAAGAAATCAAAGAAGGAGCAGTAACAGAATTATGCCAAAATAACCATATGTTGCCTTTTAAACTCCCATTTGAATTGTGAAGTACCATCTTACTCATACCAGGTAAATGTAATTGCTTAATAATACTACTAGAAGCTTTGACTTTTGGTTCAGCTATCCACAGTAATGAAAGACTAAATTGTTGTACTAAACTTCTCAATTTGTCTTTGGCTTGAATTCTTCTCAAGCCTCTGACATTCCAATACACAACTCTCATTGAGATTGAGGGTTATGAGAAGTATTAGAACTCCCCACTCCAGGACACATTTTTTCTAAATTATTTGCTTGCCTCCTAGTAGTAACAACAAGTATTCCTTTAGTTAGCTTACATTTAATTGGTTTTGCAACTATTTTAGAAAAAGCTTTGTTGATGGTGGTTTTTAGTTCGGGGTTAAAATTGTAAAACCTTGCATTTAATATGCCGTCACTCTGCAAAGAGACATGCCCATGTAAAGTGATGAGTGTCCAACCTCTCCACTGGCGCATTTATTGAGCAACTCAATATATTCACATGAAATTTATCCAGAATGGTGCATGTAGCAACAATCCCAGATATTCTGTAAATTTTGGCACCTTGCCTGTATTATTCAGTTAATATAAGTTTCTCTGAATGCTTTCTGTGCTATGTTCCCCGGCTGAACCCTTAATATTGGTATGGCATGACAATTTGTGTTCAGTCACAGCAGAGTAGCACGAATTTCCAAGTATCAAGGTTAAGGTCCTTGCATAAAAGTATTCAATTGGAAAGCATACTGCTCTCTGGCAATAAACTTAAAGAACTCTGTGTCAGCACATAGAATTCAATAAATTTTGTGATATTCACAAGATTCAAATATTACCCTGACTAATTTGCAAAAATTAGGGTTTTGCGCCCTGCGCAGTATATTAGACCTCGCCTGTCGAAATTAAGCCTAGAAGAACTAGGCAATTAATCCGCCATGGATTAGTAGGTGCAAAATCCTACCCACAATCAGAAAACAAGGAATAAAAGGAGCCGCATAATAGGAGAAACAACAAGGTGAGGTGTGGCCATAGGCCAGACGGCGCCACTTGCAAGTGGCCACACCCCATGCTGCTCGACCGACCCCTATTTCCCGTCGACCAATTAGGTCGCCTTAAACCCGCCACATGCACATGAGTTGTGGCTGGGCCCATACTTTCCGGCCCTATTTCCCATCGACCAATCATGCCGCTTTAAATCCGCCACACGCATACCAGAAATGTGGCCACACCCATGCTTGGACGGCCCCTCTTTTTAATTGACCAATCAGGTCGCTCTAAACCTTCCACAGTATTAAAAGAGGCAAAATTGTGCCAGATGGTCACGATGCCAAATTGGCTTTCCAAAAGCCGCGCAACATGCCAAACGTGCCATTCCGCTCCGTCATGCTAGTGACATTCCGAACATTCCATGTCGCGCTAATATGCTAATTGGCATGCCAAACATGCCACTTTGCTGCAGTAGCACGCAGAACATGCCAAACATGCCAAACGTGCCACTTTTCCGCAGTAGCATGCCGATCGTGTCAACATGCCATAAATAGCGCGCCAACGTGCTAACCCACTTCTTGTTTGTGGCCAAACACCATAACATATTCCAATTAGGGTATTCTAAACACGGCTCTGCCTTAGTGGCATTAGTAGAAACCCTAATTTCCAGTCGTGGCCCAATTACACTACTTTGGCCCTACAACATGCCACGAGCCATGTGGGACCCGCCAAACCCTAAAAACGACGCCATTCTATAATCACCCGTGGCCATCTTGCACCTGTGGTTATTCCCATATTATGGCCTGCCATAGTTCCTTTAATGTGGCCATGGCACCGATTGCATAAAGCGCCACCGTGTCGCGGCCATGCCGTGCGCGCTAATTAGGGTTTCGATATGCTAAACCCTAATCTAGCTAAAGTTTCCACGCCAACTAAGTCAAGTAATTCTCCTAAGGCCATAAGTTTGATATAGCAACAGGGCCAATATTTTCAGAGCCATATTAGGGTCTAACATCAATATGCCAAAATAGCTGCCATGGCTACGCCAGGCGCCACTATGCCACTGACATGCCGTTATATGCCACTACACCATTGGCATGTGTCAGTGACGCCACTGTGCTAACATCAGGCGCCAATATAATGTGGCCATAATCAATGGCCACCCTTTCTCATGAGTTACGATCTCAGCAGTCCAAATTCGCTACAGAATTGACAGGCCTGTGGCAAGTTTTGGGCGACCAACTAAGACAAGCCAAATAACATCACGTGTTATTCTCCTGTGGCAAGTCTCCTGACTTTGACTTGCCACACATAACAACCTTCTACATGTTTTCCATGAAAACACTCGAGACATCAAACATGTCACAAACCGGGGGATGCTCATCAGGGTATTGGTCTGGCGTTTTACAGCGTGCGGCGTGCAACACGCCCATTATAAGAAAGTGTCAGAAAGCAGGGCAGTTAGTAGCGGTAAGAAGTAGTGGGTGTAAACTAACTAGTTTCCTCCATGATGGGAACGTGGTCTCTGGAATTTACACATAATCTCACTTCTCCATTACTTAATCACTCCCACTTTCTACGAGATCAGGGTGCGTTCAATATGACTTGTATAAATAGGTTTTACCTATTTCGACCAAACAACAAGTTTTGGTTAGAACAACAACACATTCCTCAAGCCAGTTCCAAATTCTGATACAAGTCATAAAATAGCCACACCTTCAGAATTAACCATTCTGGTCTCAACACCTTCTTCGCTTCCCTCCCTAAGAACAACCCTTCTCCTTCACTTTGTGACCGAAGCAAGACTGGAACGTCCATTTCTTGCTTTAGGCCAGGATTGTACAGATTGATCTCTCGATCTAAAGTACTCACGTGTAGTGCATTTGTTTTAGGTTTAGATTCGTTTCTCATCCACACACTCAAATTTACCAAAACGAGCAGAAATAATTTTTACCCATAAACAATTGGCGACCACAGTGGGAGACTAATCTCTCGGTTGCAATATCAATTTTTGATTTTTGATTTCATTTTTTCAATTCCAATTTCAAGATGGTAGAGCTTAGATCCGGATCAGCAACAAGCCCTTATGCCACCACCGCTGAGAACGTCCTTGGTATCAACGTCCCTTCCAGTGGCATCAATTTACCACCTGTCAGCATGACCAACACCAGCGGCGCAGGAAACGTTCCCTCAGGCGTTACACCTCCGATCACCAGATCCAGATCCGTTGCCGCCACCCCCAATATTTCTTCAAGCGTGACGCCCCCAGTTGTCACCAGAGCTGCTACCACTCCACCATCGGGACGAGAAAATGGAGGAACCAGAGAAGGCCAACCCCCTATTACCATTGTTGATTTGATGGAAAGACAGGAAGTTCTTTCTAAGGTTCAGACGCACATGGCTTCAACTCAGAAGGAGGTACTCACTTTCCTCAAGACGCTAACGGAGCGGATACCACAGGAACCACGCCAACCAGAGCCAATGAGGAGCACTTTTAATACTCCTGGCGCCAACACCTCAGCAGGGCGCACCCTTATAGATGAAGAGGACCGTCCATTGGAGAGGAATCATCCATCGAATTTCATCACGCGTGAATATTTGGAACAACTTCTCCGAAATGGAGACAGATAAAACCCAGTGGACATGCACCAGCATCAACCTCCATATCCTCCTGATGTGCAAAAAGTTCCTCTTCTGAGCGGATATTCTTCTCCTCAATTCTCCATATATGACGGCACTGGTAATGCACGTGAACATATCTCTCGACTTCTAGAATCCTTGTGTGAACACGAGTACAATCATGTTCTCCGCCTGAAAGAATTTTCAAAGTCACTTACTGGGAGAGCGTACACCTGGTACAACAACATTGCACCAAACAACATATCCAACTGGCGTGAGATGGTTGCAGCTTTCTACAAGAAGTATCTCTTTGTGTTTGAGCAAATCACCTTTCAGACTTAGGAAGAATGTTCCAACGAAACAATGAATATCCGAATGATTATGTCAATAGATACAAAATTCAGGCGCTGGATTGTCACAACCCAAAGGTGATTGGACAACAATTGGTGGACTCTTGCATCAATGGCATGGTTCCATTTATCGCGCCTTACTGGAGAATCTACGCTTCCAGACGTTCTCTGAACTTCATGAAGCTGCTAAGCGGTCGGCCACAATAATGCCAACACTATTAGAAAGAACCAAGTCGGACAGAGGTGAAGATGCACGCGAAACTCGAGGAAACAGACGCCTCATAAACAAGAAATATAACACTGGCCCCTCTGTAAGCGTAGTGGGTGAAGGAGGAAAAAGGAAATCTCCAGTAGCAGAACAACAACCCAAGCGTGCAGCACCAGTACATCAGGCGGCTCCACCCCGGAAGGCTGCGACTAAAGCTCCTACGCAACACCAAGAAACTGAAGAAGTTGCCCTAGACTTCCCATTCCCAATCGAGGAAGTAATTGAGCTCTTGGAGGCATGTATCCAACATAGTGCTATCAAGCTGCCTCCTATCAGGCGCCTGCCAACAAAATAAGAAATAGAAAATCCCAAGTATTGCCGCTACCACAGGTTATTCCATCACCCGGCCAATGAATGCAATAGGTTAAAACGCATTTTCAAGGAAAAGGTGGAGTAAGGAGAAATTTAACTGGGCAATGAGGGAGTTCAAAGAAATCCTCTTTCAGTCAGGAGCTGCATGCTCTCTGGGGACTCTATTCACAAAATCGTGCAGTCCATGATGCAGTGTGTGTGTGAAAACCTATATTTCTCCAAGGCGCAGATTCAAGAAATATTTACATCCCTCAATCGTGTTGTGTTGGGAAAGCGACTCTTTGCTGCTGAGAAAGCCACTCCGAAATCCCAACCTCTCTCAGGAAGTGCTGTTGGAAAGTCCAACTGGGGACTGCTGACCACTGCTTACCTAAATGATGTTGCGTTAGCGGCCTATGACTTCAACATTTTTACCGTCAAGACTCTGAGAGCTGCAGGAATTTCAAAACAGGAGGCTACCCATTCCCCAATTGTGGTCAAAAACCTGGAAGGAGAAGCAATAGACGCGTATGGCTACATTAACCTCGAAATTAAGACATGATTCTGGGGCGCTCGTGGGTACATGGAAATAAAGAAAAATTAGGAGTATCCCCTCTGCCGGTGTCAATACCCGAAAGAATTTCCAACAAGCCATCCAACCCTGAAGATTACATGTTGCCGTATCAACGACTTACCGATGTAACTCAATTACCTGGAGAGGGCCCGTCGACGTTCATCAATAGATTCCGAACACAGGTAAGTCTTATTGAACAACCCTTTATGCACCTAGTCACTTCTCCTCTCGGCCAGGCATGGGGACTCGGTCTAGTTATCAACCCGGGCGTCATGAAGAGATGTGAATGGGATGTTGGGCGTTTTAAGTGTTTCATCAAAAATCAAGTAGCCGCGCAACATCAAAACCCATTCCAAGTTGGAGATAGGGTAGTAAAAGTTGTCGCTCAGCCTCCTTCGTCCAACTCCACAGACGAACCATACTTAGTAGCAGAAGTTATTTTGGGAGGTTACTGCAAGCTCATCAATGTCGACTACACTTATTATTGTTAGAGCACTGCTCGGTCAAACTTGCATGCGTTGCTATCTCAAGCATGTTTGTCAATCTTAATGATCAAAACTATAAGTCTTGATTTCTAGTCACTTATAGCTAAGTCTCGGACTAGGATAATAAGTGTAGTTGAGCTCAAGGACTTCATGGTGATTCATCATACAAGAAGAAGATCTACTCAAGGAACCGGTGGAACTTCTCGACAAAAAGGTATGTGGAGACTTGAACTTATCTGTCACTCAAAAGTCTATCTATTTTATCTCCTACTCTTTGAGACAAAAGTCGTATGCTATATATATAGACTAGATCATACACATTTGGTATATTGAGCCGAGTATACCTCGCCTATCTATATCTCGAAATATGTGTTGGTAAGCTTTTTGCTTAGACCAAGTTTATCTTTACCTAGTAACGAAAGTCATGAATGTTTCAATCACCTTGAAAATTGCTTTGACAAGAAATAGTGTAACAACTATATGACGTCCTCTAAGAATGTTTCAATGATTGGAATGAGAGTTTAGATTACATAACCAATGGATTCCTTGAACCAAAGTTTTTGAACTTTGTTGATCAAGAGAACCAGAAGTATGGCAAGTTCCAAGTCCGTGAACTCATTCCACGAACTGCCGAAGTTCTCAAACCCGAGAATTTCTGCTGGAGTTGACAAACTACTTGCGTGAGCCAAGTCCGCGAACCCAGTCCGCGAACCGGCGTAGTTCTCGAACCCGAGAATTTCTGTTGGAGTTTGCAAACTCTATCCGGTGTCTTAAGTCCGCGAACCTAGTCTGCGAACTTGAGAAGGTTATATATCTAAAGATGATTTCTGAACTTAATCTTAAAAGACTAAGGAATGCATTTGCAAACCGTGGCTATTAAAGTTCATGAACCGATTCGAGTGAATCAAATCATCTTTGCTTCAATTGTGTCTTGTGTAGGTACATACGATTTCCTTGCAATTGAACAACTCTCTTAACTAGTTCATTTGAGCCAATAAAAACTAGTTATGGTGAAGAAGAACATGGTTGGTATGAAACGCTCATATGGTTAACCGCTTTGGGTAGACTATTGTTGAACCAACAATGTACACGTTTGGATGCGGTTAACAAACCTAGAAGAATACAATAATTTTTGTATGACAAGCTAAGTTCTCGATCTAACGGTTGAAAAATATTAGCTTGAATCTAAATCAGGTTTTCATCTAACGGTGAATATTGATTGCTTTGTAACTAAGGAAAAACCCTGATTTGAAAGGCTATATAAAGGAGACATCTAATATTGTGCAAAACTAATCCCCACACCTTACGTGTGATACTAGTTTGCGTGCTAGAGTCGATTCTCCTTTAACCTTTGGTTTTCTTCTTCTAAAACCAGGTTAACGACTTAAATACTTCATTGGGATTGTGATGCCAGACCAATACTACTTTTATCATAGTTGTGTGATCTGATCTTGCATCTTCTATCGTAACAGTACAATCATATTGATTGGCTTGATATTGTGAAAGTTCTCCGATAGGCAAGATATAAAAAGTAATCACAAACGCCTTCGTCTCATCGTTTGTGATTCCACGACATCTTGTTTCGCTACCATACGATTAAGATTGTTGTGAGGTGATTGATTAATCTAGGTTGTTCTTCGGGAATATAAGACCGGATTAACAATTGGTTCCTGTTCACCTTGATTATTATCAAAAGACGAAAAAAAACTTTTGGGGTTTTTCTGTGGGAGACAGACTGATCCTTTGATAGACTTGTCTGTGTCAGACAGATTTGTTTATTGTTAAAGCCTGCGATTTTGGGTCGTAGCAACTCTTAGTTGTGGGTGAGATCAGCTAAGGGAATCAAGTGTGCAGTATCCTGCTGGGATCAGAGGCGTAGGGAGTACAACTGTACCTTGGATCAGTGGGAGACTGATTGGGGTTCAACTATAGTCCAGTACGAAGTTAGCTTGGAGTAGGCTAGTGTCTGTAGCGGCTTAATACAGTGTGTATTCAATCTGGACTAGGTCCCGGGGTTTTTCTGCATTTGCAGTTTCCTCGTTAACAAAATTCTGGTGTCTGTGTTATTTCTATTTCCTCATTATATTTGTTTATATAATTGAAATAATACAGGTTATGCGTTTGAATCAATCAATTAGAAATCCGACCTTTGGTTGTTGATTGATATTGATTGATCCTTGGACATTGGTCTTTGGTACCGTCCAAGTAATTCCTTGTGTTTTATTATAGATTCGCTGATTTCTATTAGCTTGAGTGAATCAAAACAAGAGAGAGATATTAACTCCTTGAGATACTTTTAGCTAGATTGAGTCTGACTGTCTAGTTGATTCTCTAGAAAGTGTTTCGGAGTTAGTCCATACATATTGCTAAGCGAAATATTGGCTGATGTTGTTAGACCCCCGCTTTTTCAATTGGTATCATAGCAGGCAAACACGTTGAAGACCTCAAAAGTCTGTGTTTGTAGCGATCTGACTATATGGACCATAAAGTCTCAATTCACGCTTCACCAGGATTAAAAAACAACCGTATAAAAAGGTCTGATAAACTGGTCACTCTTCAAAAAGAGTTGGATGAACAAATCCAGATCTACTCTGGTCTTGTTGCAGAAATTGCATTTCTTAAGAATTTGTTATCCAGTAAGAGTCTCTCAATGAATCTGAGAAAATCCAGTTGTTCCTCTCCAAAGAATAGTCACTATTCAGATAATAATCAACGATCGGTTGATAAGGAAACTGATATGACTAGGAACCACTCAGACAAACATCAAGGTTCTATCCCATATTGTTGTTCGTCAAATCAACCTCAACAAGTTTGTACGTCAATTTTGAAGAGTCTGAAGATTGCGAGTAATCCTTGTAAGAAAACTAAACGATCTTTTGCTACTCTAAAAAGACTTACAAAACTATCAAAAAATTCTAAACAGAAAAGTACTGATGGTATGGGTAATCTTGTTTCTACTCCTACATCTTCCGTCCAATGGTGTCGTGACAGTAGTTGTAGCCTTTTTCTACATGTGATAGGCGACTCTCCATTGTTTGTATCATCTATCAACTTTAAAAGTAGAAGAGATCCTATATCCAGAACAAAATGACGTCTTCAGATTGGTGGTTATTCTCCACAAATTGAACCAGGAAATCCTGATAAAACTCTGAATATTTCTTTTTGGGAAAAAAGCAATGCATGAAGAGTTGGATCAATTTCACAGAAAAATCGTGTGGGATCTTGTACCATGTCAGTTCAATATCAATGCTATTGGTTCTGATAATGCCAGCATTGTTGATCAAGGATCCTCACGAACTAAAGCTTTTGTGTGTGACGAACCGTTAGTTCCAGTAGAATGTCCTGTGTTGTTGAGTCATAAGCCCTTGGAAACAGGTTTTTCCAGAATCAAAAAGGGGAGGATCTCTTCTCACGTAAAAAACCTTGAAATTTCACAAAGTGATAAACAAGGGGAGCTTTTTAGCGTCTCCTACTAATCCTAGACGTTCGCATCCTCATTCTTAACTTGAGAAGATGGGGTTTGTTGCGTCCTTTTGACTCAAGTAGTTTTTTTGGTAAGTCTTGATTAAATATAAATAAGGATTCTTTAAAACTAAAGGAACCTTTGTCTAGGGTTTGGAGTAGTTCGTAAACGTTGTGATTTTCCAAAGGAATATTGTTTCATGGCTCCTGTGACTAGAGGTAGCGCAAGCAGGAATGCAGTTGAAGCAGCTAACGTACGGCGGTGTACGGGAATCTCATCCACAAGGGTGAAGAAATTGAAGACTATAATTAATGGTAAAAATCCTTCCTCAAACTAGTTTGTATCCTTTTATCAGTGTGATGATAGTTTCAGGAACTTGGTAAAAGAGTTCATCAACAAAAGAAACGACTTAAAATCTCAAATCGCTTCATCTTTGGAAGAGCTCATTCACTATGAACAGATGTTGTCTTTAACAACGAACACCGTACGTAAACTGAAAAGAGAACTCAGTATGTTGACGGTTATTCCCAAAGAGTTGGAAGAATTGAACGATCTCATTATCAATGGATTTTTCAATAATGAGAAGGAGTTTTCTGTAGATACCTTGAGGAAAATCTACTATGCCTAGTAAGTCTTCTTTTTGGTTTAGTTGGAAGAATAACTAGTGCTTTGAATAGCGATGATAGTGACTGCACATAGTTATTATTTTCATCTTCTTGTTTTTAGGTTTGTGGTTTAAAATTCTAAAACTATTTGGAGGATGATGGTTTGCAATATTTTTGATTCTGTTGTATTGCAACTTGTTATGGGATATTTGTGTTTACGTCCGTGAACTTTGTTGTCCCATATTTTTTGTCAAAAGTAAAGTCGTTCGCGGTCGGTATTCATGTATTGGTTTAAGAATGAATAGACTTTTGACATGGCTCCACCTATTTGCCACCCCCACTTTTCCTAATTGCCACTCTCATTTCTCCTATTTGCCACCCCAATTCGTTCTCATTTATCCTAAATACTACCTTTTTGACTTTTTGTTTACACCCCACAAAGAACCACCCCAACAATAAAATCTAAAGAAAAAAAAAAAAAAAAAAAAAAAAACTAAATTATATTCAATTCAGACGGCGGCACTTCTTCTTCTTCTCCATCTTTTCCATTGTTCTTCAGCTCGTCTCTCCCACCGATCATCACTTCAAATTGATAAAATTGATCAAATGCTGTGTTGATGGGTACTACCTTTATTAGTATTTAACTGTGCCATCACTCACTTGTAGTCCGTATCTTATCACTTATATCCCACGTTAATTTGTAAATTTTGGTTTTTCAGGATGGCAAGCCAACCTGCTATGAACAACGCAAGCCTCCAACCGTTTATATCCGAGGACAACCCGTGACTCAGAATAGTGGTTGCTGCTCCTCTTCTTAAGGATGAGATAAAGATGTCTTTAGCTCAGATTTTTTATCTCTCTGACAATCTTTGTCCCTCCATCCTTGTAAAACTAATCTCTCTCTGGCACACTTCATCAGCACTGGGTAGTGACAGAGAAAAAGATTGTGTAATTCTTTCACAATTTGATCAAATTCAGACAACATTAACAATTTATGCTACAATTTCTTAAGCATACAACACTGGGTAGTGACAGATAAAAGAAAGAAAAAGAAAGATCAAATTCGTTCAATACTATACCAGGGAATGAAATTGCAGTATCAGAGAAACGAGGAAGAAGATCAACTATTCAATAACTCACTGGGTACGACCCATTATCCCATATACAACCCACATTCACAAAAACATTAAACGGTGTAATTGAAGCAAAAAAATCAACTGATGTCGTAGAATCAACTAACAACAGGTTCCTCAAAGCACCTTAAAATTCATTACCCATTGATCATCAACCACCTTAAATTAAGCACAAAACTCCATGATTCTATCGGTTGATTCTTCTCAAATGCTTATATTGATTCTGTTATTAGATATTCATCTTAATGTGGGTTGTTTTCAGCCCCTTCATTTATGAGATCATTTTTACCTCTGAAATCATAAGAAGTGAATAAAAGAAACGGAAGGGGGAGGAGGAAGTGGTGTGTCCGCCTTGGCGTGTAGAAGAGAGAAAAGATCTTTTTAAGGTTTAGTTTTATGAGTATTTACACTTTCATGGATGGATGAGATCGAAGACAAACGAGTTAGAATGGGTGATAGTTATAGTCAAATTGAAATTGACTTGTGTAGTTGGTAAATAGGAAAAAGTAGAATCGAAAGTAGAATTACTTTTGAAATTTTGATGAGAGTGGCAAATAGGAAAAGTGGGGGTGGCAAATAGGTGGAGCCTTTTGACATATACAAAAGTTAAGCCTATATGTCAACCCTTGACGGAAGATAGGTTAAAATATTTTGTATCCAAGGATTATTGCTATTGTATATGCTTGTGCAAAATAATGAATCCTTGTGTATTCCACGGTATTGATCTTCATTGATCTATATTTTATGTAATACTGTGAGGCTACGTAATGTGTCTTATGTTGAGCACGATACGACTAAGTTGATTATTTTTTGATTAGCTTGGTTGGTTGTTCCGTAAGATACTTTATGTTGAGCATTTGTGAACTAAATTAATCATCTTGTTTGGTTATTTAGTTATTACTCTGTAAGTTCTCTTATGTCGAGCAAAACAAATTACAATTAAATTGATTACGTTTGTGATTAGTTTGATTGTGCATTCCAATTAGATTAATTATGGGATCTCTTGTAATTAGTCTAGTTGAGTTTTCATATATTCCATGAGTTTTTCTTGTGTTGAGTATATGAACGGCTATCTTAATCATTTTGTAATGGTTATGTTAGTCGTTGCTCCGTAAGTTTACTTATGTTGAGCACAATGAATTAAATTGATCACTTTTGTGGTTTAATTTGATTATGTATTCCGATTAGATTATTCATGGGTTTACTTATGAATAATTTGATTGAGCGTTGGATATAAAAATCATTCTCATGGTTTTGGTGTCCAATAAAATCCTATGTTTCTCTTGAAATTAAGATCGCTCGTTGTTGTTCCCTTGGGATGACATCAAATGGGGGAGAGTTCTTTTGAACTTGTGCTTAATGGTCATATCTTAAGGGGTGTGAGACTGTGGAATTTTAGAGGGGTTATATTGTATTTTTAAACTCCTTGATGAATGATGTTAGCTTCGGCTATATGATTGCATCTAAATAAGATGATGTGTGTTTCTTTCTCCCAGTCATGAAATGTCTCTTACGGAAATTTCATTATGATCACGTTCTTGTACCTTTGCCAATTTTATTGACAAAAAGGGGGAGAATTAATATGTAGTTCACACTACATATACATATGGTTTTCGGATCATTGTGTAAGGGGGAGTGGTTTTCATGTGAGATGGAGTATTGACTAAGGGGGAGTGATACATATCACCATAGTATTATTGTTGAAGTTGTGATACAATTCAACTTTGATGTTGTGTAATAATACTATGACACTATATAACAATGATTGAGAGATTTTGTTTTCTCATTATTATGGATACGAATCTTCAAACACGATGATGCTGCATTGAATATCTTTGGAATCATTGGAGTACTTAGAATTGACGAAGATTTCGAGGAATGTTGAAGATTAGATATGTGGAATAGGAGCTACTAAAGTTTCATTATCTTTTTTGTATCCATATGTATTGATAGTTTTGTCACTAAAATTGACAAAGGGGGAGATTGTTAGAGCATTGCTCGGTCAAACTCGCATGCGTTGCTATCTCAAGCATGCTTGTCAATGTTAGTGATCAAAACTATAAATCTTGATTTCTAGTCTCTTATAGCTAAGTCTCGGACTAGGATAGTAAGTGTAGTTGAGCTCAAGGACTTCATGGCGATTCATCATACAAGAAGAAGATCTACTCAAGGAACCGGTGGAACTTCTCGACAAAAAGGTATGTGGAGACTTGAACTTATCTGTCACTCAAAAGTCTATCTATTCTATCTCCTACTCTTTGAGACAAAAGTCGTATGCTATATATATAGACTAGATCATACACATTTGGTATTTCGAGCCGAGTATACCTCACCTATCTATATCTCGAAATATGTGTTGGTAAGCTTTTCGCTTCGACCAAGTTTATCTTTACCTAGTGACGAAAGTCATGAATGTTTCAGTCACCTTGAAAATTGCTTTGACGAAATATAGTGTAACAACTATATGACGTCCTCTAAGAATGTTTCAATGATTGAAATGAGAGTTTAGATTACATAACCAATGGATTCCTTGACCCAAAGTTTTCGAACTTTGTTGATCAAGAGAACTGGAAGTATGGAAAGTGCCAAGTCCGAGAACTTCCGAAGTTCTCAAACCCGAGAATTTCTGTTGGAGTTGACAAACTACTTGCGTGAGCCAAGTCCGCGAACCAAGTCCGCGAACCGGCGTAGTTTTCGAACCCGAGAATTTCTGCTGGAGTTTGTAAACTCTATCAGGTGTCTAAAGTCCGCGAACCTAGTCTACGAACTTGAGAAGGTTATATATCTAAAGATGATTTCTGAACTTAATCTTAAAAGACTAAGGAATTCATTTGCAAACCATGGATATTAAAGTTCATGAACCGATTCGAGTGAATCAAATCATCTTTGCTTCAATTGTGTCTTGTGTAGTTACATAAGATTTCCTTGCAATTGAACGACTCTCTTAACTAGTTCATTTGAGTCAATTGAACTAGTTATGGTGAAGAAGAACATGGTTGGTATGAAACGCTCATATGGTTAACCTCTTTGGGTAGACTATTTGATAATGTTTTTGATTGTCGTTGTTGTAATAAGGATTCAAACTCTAAGACTTGTGAAGACTAAATTTAAAGGTTTAAATAAAATAATAAATAAAAGAGAGATTCATTGGGACTAGGATTCCACCGAATTCATAACACATGGTTCAATTTATTTATTCTCAACAATTAAAGTTCAATAAATTAATAAAACATCGACTCTTGTTTTGCCAAAGTAGATCCTCAAAACATTAGTCATAAATCGTAAGCATGGGACATCAAACATCTAAGCAAGCATGACCCATCTAATAAAATGATAACTAATTAATTCGAATCATAAATCAATTTAAAATAAGTGCAAAAGTCATAAAGAAAAAATACAAATTCACCCATGTGTGAAGTTCGGCTTCCTCCGTCGACCCAATGTTGGGGTTTAGCTTCTCATGATGAAAACACACTCAAAAATATAATTAATAGCTCAAATGGTGTTTATAATGGTGAAAATGAAGAAAAATTAAACGCAACAATTTTGCTCTACCAAAACTCCCCCCTCTTTTCTCCTGTTTGGTCCTATTAGCACCCTATTTTACACAACAACCCATTACTCAAACATCTTTTCAAAATATTCTTCCATAACTCCACCAGATCTTCTCTCTGATGAAAGATATCTCAGGAATAATTTCTTTCTCCATTATCACACATCTTCCTCTATTTGCTAGAATAAAATCCTGGGGATATTATTTTTTTTTATTTATAAATAAAACCACAAATTTTCTTTCTCCTTTTCAATAAAAACAAACTCATCAATATATTATCTCTTTTAACTTCAAGATATGAAAACTTCTTGTATAATAGGCAACAAGATATCTTTGCCTTAAATCTTTGAGATCTCCCATAAATTATGTGAATCTGTTTCAAATGAAGAAGAAGAGGGTGCCTCTATCCATTTGTTCATTTGTTGGGTGTCCTTAACAAGTTGGGTGACCATATCTGAAATGATGGATGCCTTTATCAGTTCCTCTGGCTGCTTTTAACACTTTTTTCGATCTATTTTTCCAAAAGAGCTTATTTCCTTGAAAAGACTTAAAACAAGTTTATTAGTGATAAAATGAGTCCCAGCTAATGTATTTATGGGTGAAAATGCGTCGCACTTTCGTGCTTATCAAATTCCCCCACACTTACATTTTGCTAGTCCTCGAGCAAAACAGAAAAATTGACCCGCTACACAGCTGGTCATATAATAAGATAGAGAGAGAAAGACCCGCTACACAGCTGGTCATAATTTTTTATTTTCTTTTTAAAGACCCGCTACACAGCTGGCCATAACATGTAAGAAAAAATGGAAAAACCCGCTACACGACTGGTCATATAATAAGATAGAGAGAAAGAGACCCGCTACACAGCTGGTCATAATGTGCAAGAAAAAAGAAAAGACCCGCTACACAGCTGGTCATAACCCTAACAACTACAATTTTCTTTTCTTTTTTTCTTTCCTTTTTTTTTTGTACCCGGTCAACAGCTGGTCATAAACTACCTACAAACCTTCAATAGACCCGCTCAACAGCTGATCATGATTTGCAATGAAACTCCTGAAACACTAAAGTAAAAATTTAACCACTCCCCCACACATAAACATTACATTGTCCTCAATGTAATTGAGTCATCCAATGCAAAACTTAAGATGGGAAATTCATAATAGAAAAAGTAAAAAAAAATATAAAAATAAATAAAATAAAAGTACACCTACTGGAATATACAAAAAGGATCCCCAAAAATTAACAGTCTGAAAATTTGGGGATCAACCCAAAATACAGTATTTACAAACGACAGCTTCACAATTATGCTATGAAAATATGGTGACATTGAAACTGTTAAAAACCAAGATTTACCCCTAAACCAAGTTTTTACTGCACAAGGAAGTGCGTAAAGAACAAAATATGGGGATTCTATTGAGACTGGGGAAATATCAATTGATTCATGCACGATATCAGGAATAGACAAGTCCTCTAGGTACTTAGATGCAAAATAATCCAAAAATACATTAGAAGCACACAATTCGAACCCTAAATTAGGCAACTTTTGGAAGTGTAGGGGTCTAGAAACAACCTCTAAGTCGGGTGAACGATCTTGTGAGGTAGATTCATCTATGGAATTAGGCAAATCATCCACATAATCATCCACGGGGTCATCTATATGTTCTGTTTGGAACAGAGAGTCACTACCAGATTCATCATCATCAGCAAATAATCTTTGACATTCAAGAACTCTCAATCTTTGTTCCAAACTAGGCGGTGTGTGTATGTAATACTTCTCATATATCTCTAGAGGAGATTCTTCACTTACCTCATGTAGAGTAGAAACTCCATACCATTGCCTACGCATATATTCAGCAAGCGTCATCTCAGATGAGGTTTCCTGATAATTTGACTTTTTACGCATATATTCCGCCAGCGTCATCGTAGGTGATGTCTCCCCAGAAGAAGTCATCATTTTCAAAAAGTCCCTGAAAAGAAATACAAAAAGAAACGCATAAAAAGGAAAAAAAATCTAAAATGAAATGAAAATATTGTACAAAATAAAAATAAATAAACCTAAAAAATTAATCTAAAAACAAATCCCCGGCAGCGGCGCCAAAATGATAATGCTTTTGATTGTCGTTGTTGTAATAAGGATTCAAACTCTCTAAGACTTGTGAAGACTAAATTTAAATGTTTAAATAAAATAATAAATAAAAGAGAGATTCATTGGGACTAGGATTCCACCGAATTCATAACACATGGTTCAATTTATTTATTCTCAACAATTAAAGTTCAATAAATTAATAAAACATCGACTCATGTTTTGCCAAAGTAGATCCTCAAAACATTAGTTATAAATCATAAGCATGGGACATCAAACATCTAAGCAAGCATGACTCATCTAATAAAATGATAACTAATTAATTCGAATCATAAATCAATTTAAAATAAGTGCAAAAGTCATACAGAAAATAATACAAATTCACCCATGTGTGAAGTTCGGCTTTCTCCGTCGACCCAATGTTGGGGTTTAGCTTCTCATGATGAAAACACACTCAAAAAAATATAATTAATAGCTCAAATGGTGTTTACAATGGTGAAAATGAAGAAAAATTAAACGCAACAATTTTGCTCTACCAAAACTCCCCTCTCTTTTCTCCTGTTTGGTCTTATTAGCACCCTATTTATACACAACAACCCATTACTCAAACATCTTTTCAAAATATTCTTCCATATCACACATCACACATCTTCTCTTTGATGAAAGATATCTCAGGAATAATTTCTTTCTCCATTATCACACATCTTCCTCTATTTGCTAGAATAAAATCCTGGGGATATTATTATTTTTTTTTTATTTATAAATAAAACCACAGATTTTCTTTCTCTTTTTCAATAAAAACAAACTCATCAATATATTATCTCTTTTAACTTCAAGATATGAAAACTTCTTGTATAATAGGCAACAAGATATCTTTGCCTTAAATCTTTGAGATCTCCCATAAATTATGTGAATCTGTTTCAAATGAAGAAGAATAGGGTGCCTCTATCCATTTGTTCATTTGTTGGGTGTCTTTAACAAGTTGGGTGACCGTATATGAAATGATGGGTGCCTTTATCAGTTCCTCTGGCTGCTTTTAACACTTTTTTCGATCTATTTTTCCAAAAGAGCTTATTTCCTTGAAAATACTTAAAACAAGTTTATTAGTGATAAAATGAGTCCCAGCTAATGTATTTATGGGTGAAAATGCGTCGCACTTTCGTGCTTATCACTATTGTTAAACCAACAATGTACATGTTTGGGTGCGGTTAACAAAACTAGAAGCGTACAGTCATTTGTGTATGACAAGCTAAGTTTTCGATCTAACGGTTGAAAAATATTAGCTTGAATCTAAATCAGGTTTTCATCTAACGGTGAATATTGATTGCTTTGTAACTAAGGCAAAACCTTAATTTGAAAGGCAATATAAAGGAGACATCTAGTATTGTGCAAAACTAATCCCCACGCCTTATGTGTGATACTAGTTTGCGTGATAGAGTCGATTCTCCTTTAACCTTTGGTTTTCTTCTTCTAAAACCATGTTAACGACTTAAAGACTTCATTGGGATTGTAAAGCCATACCGATACTACTTTTATCGTAGTTGTGTGATCTGATATTGCATCTTCTATCGTAACAGTACAATCATATTGATTGGATTGAGATTGTGAGAGTTATCTGATAGGAAAGATATAAAAAGTAATCACAAACACCTTCGTCTCATCGTTTGTGATTCCACGACATCTTGTTTCGCTACCATACGATTAAGATTGTTGTGAGGTGATTGATTAATCTAGGCTGTTCTTTGGGAATATAAGACAGGATTATCAATTGGTTCTTGTCCACCTTGATTATTATCAAAAAACGGAACAAAAACTTTTAGGGTTTTTCTGTGAGAGATAGATTGATCCTTTGATAGACTTGTCTGTGTGAGACAGATTTGTTTATTGCTAAAGCCTGCGATTTTGGGTCGTAACAACTCTTAGTTGTGGGTGCGATCAGCTAAGGTAATCAAGTGCGCAGTATCCTGCTGGGATCAGAGGCGTAGGGAGTACAACTGTACCTTGGATCAGTGGGAGACTGATTGGGGTTCAACTATAGTCCAGTCTGAAGTTAGCTTGGAGTAGGCTAGTGTCTGTAGCGGCTTAATACAGTGTGTATTCAATCTGGACTAGGTCCCGGGGTTTTTCTGCATTTGCGGTTTCCTCGTTAACAAAATTCTAGTGTGTGTGTTATTTCTATTTCCGCATTATATTTGTTTATATAATTGAAATAATAAAGGTTGTGCGTTTGAATCAATCAATTGGAAATCCGACCTTTGGTTGTTGATTGATATTGATTGATCCTTGGACATTGGTCTTTGGTACCGTCCAAGTTATTCCTTGTGTTTGATTATAGACTCGTTGATTTCTATTATCTTGAGTGAATCAAAACAAGAGAGAGATATTAACTCCTTGAGATACTTTTACCTAGATTGAGTCTGACTGTCTAGTTGATTCTCTAGAAAGTGTTTCGGAGTTAGTCCATACAGATTGCTAAGCGAAATATTGGGTGGTGTTGTTAGACCCCCGCTTTTTCACCTGCAATATTTTTAATTCCTCCAAAATGATTGCACTGCTTGCATT
This sequence comes from Papaver somniferum, assembly GCF_003573695.1. Classification (NCBI taxonomy): domain Eukaryota; kingdom Viridiplantae; phylum Streptophyta; class Magnoliopsida; order Ranunculales; family Papaveraceae; genus Papaver; species Papaver somniferum. Next base: position 59,502,565 of record NC_039364.1, on the reverse strand, counting down.
TATAATTAGGGTTTCGATTTTAATTAAAAGAATCTTTATTTCAAAATAAGTTTTCCTGAATCATCCCAAAAGAAAAGTACGCTGCAAATCCAAACTCCCACAAAGTCATTACCCATCAATTAAAACCAGAAAAAATCAAACCCTACAAAAAATATCTTGTTCAAAAAAAAAATACTGAAGAGGGGAATATGCAAGGAAGAAGATCATCAAGTGGCGGCACAAACACCTTCCTTCAAGAACGTCTGGCTCCAACTTTCTCCTGACGATGTTTATCTACTTTTCACGACGTGTTTACCAGCTTGTGGCAGCTCATGCTTTTATATATAAGGTATTCTAAACACGACTCTGACTTAGTGGAATTAGTCGAAACCCTAATTTCCAGTCGTGGCCCAATTACGCTACTTTGGCCCTATAACATGCCACGAGCCATGTGGAACCCACCAAGCCCTAAAAACGGCGCCATACTATAATCACCTGTGGCCATCCTTGCGCCTGTGGTTATTCCCATATTATGGCATGCCATAGTTACTTCAATGTGGCCATGACACCGATTGCATAAAGCGTCACCGTGTCGCGGCCATGCCGTGCGCGCTAATTAGGGTTTTGATATGCCAAAGCCTAATTTAGATAAAGTTTCCACGCCAACTAAGTCAAGTAATTCTCCTAAGGCCTTAAGTTTAATATAGCAATACGGCCAATGTTGTCAGAGCCATATTCGGGTCTAACACCAATATGCCAAAATAGCTGCCTCGGCTACGCCATGCGCCACTATGCCACTGGCATGCCACTATATGCCACTACACCATTGGCATGTGCCAATGACGCCATTTTGCTACCATCATGCGCCAACAGAATGTGGCCATAATCCATGGCCACCCTTTCTCATGAGTTACGATCTCAGCCGTCCAAATTCGCCACAGAATTGACAGGCCTGTGGCAAGTTTTGGGCGACCAACTAAGACAAGCCAAATAGCATCACGTGTTATTCTCTTGTGGAAAGTCTCTTGACTTTGACTTGCCGCACATAACAACCTGCTACATGTTTTCCATGAAAACACTCGAGACATCAAACATGTCACAAATTGGGGGATGCTCATCAGGGTATTGGTCTGGCGGTTTATAGCGTGCGGCGTGCAACACGCCCATTATAAGAAAGTGTCAGAAAGCAGGGCAGTTAGTAGCGGTAAGAAGTAGTGGGTGTAAACTAACCAGTTTCCTCCATGATGGGAACGTGGTCTCTGGCATTTACACATAATCCCACTTCTCCATTACTCAATCACTCCCACTTTCTACGAGATCAGGGTGCGTTCAATATGACTTGTATACATAGGTTTTATCTATTTCGACCAAACAAAAAAATTTGGTTAGAACAACAACACATTCCACCAGCCAGTTCCAAATTCTGATACAAGTCATAAAATAACCACACCTTCATAATTAACCATTCTTGTCTCAACACCTTCTTCGCTTCCCTCCCTAAGACCAACCCTTCTCCTTCACTTTGTGAAAGAAGCAAGACTGGAATGAAAATGTCTTGGTATAGGCCAGGATTGTACAGATTGATCTCTCGAATCTAAAGTACTCCCGTGTAGTGCATTTGTTTTAGGTTTAGATTCGTTTCTCATCCACACACCCAAATTTACCAAAGCCAGCAGAAACAGTTTTTACCCATAAACAATTGGCGACCACAGTGGGAGATTAATCTCTCGGTTGCAATATATGTTAGAGCATTTCTCGGTCGAACTAGCATGCGTTGTTATCTCAAACATGTTTGTCAATGTTAGTGATCAAAACTATAAGTCTTGATTTCTAGTCTATTATCTAAGTCTCGGACTAGGATAGAAAGTGTCGTTGAGCTCAAGAACTCCATGGAAATCATCATACAAGACGAATAACTACTCAAGGAACTGGTGGAACTTCATCGACTAAAAGGTATGTGGAGACTTGAACTTATCTATCACTCAAAAGTCTATCTACTCTAACTCCTATCTTTGAGACAAAAGTCGTTTTGCTATATAGACTTTGATTATACACATTTTCT